>NC_133327.1:471039320-471153225 GCF_042186555.1 Aquarana catesbeiana
AACGGCCCTAAACAAGAGGGGATGCTTTTATCCTTAGACCTACACAAAGCTTTCGACTCAGTCAAATGGGCATACATCTTTGCTTTCGTGGAGCGCTGGGGTTTCGACCAACGCTTTATGGGGCTGCTCCACTCCCTTTATTCCACCCCAAAAGCTTTAATTCGCCTACAAGGACAATATTCAAATCCTTTCAACATCGCGAAAGGCACTAGGCAAGGTTGCCCCTTATCCCCGTTAATATTCGTTATCACCATTGAAACGCTGGCAATACGCTCTAACCCCAATATTCAAGGGGTATCATGCGGCCCACAAACCCATAAATGCAGCCTATTCGCCGATGACATGCTTATATTTATAACATCTCGATAACATCCCTCCCCAATCTCTGCAAACTACTCTCTGACTTCACAGCGATCTTGGGTCTTAAGGTAAACTATGTCAAATCCCACGCCCTCAACATCTCCCTGAAACCAGACTTAGTAACATCATTACAAAGGTCCTTTGATTTCAAATGGAGCAACTCCTCCATAGAATACCTGGGCAGCAAAAATTGAACACTTATACACCACTAACTTCATTCCCACATACCGGAAGCTCGAGTCCGACATGAAAAATTGAGCCAAAGGGGAACTTTCCTGGCTAGGTAGAATACATGCCATTAAGATGACACTCCTTCTCAGACTGCTATATCTCTTCAGAGCCTTACCGACCAATATAAGAAAAGACCAACTGAAATCCTTACAACAAAAAGTAAACAAATTTATTTGCGGGGGGGTCAGGCCACAGATTGCCACAAACTACTCTATACAGACTCAGGACGAAGGGTGGACTAGGACTACCTTGACTGCTTTGGTACTATCAAGCAGCCAGACCCTCTCAACCCTCAAATGTGCACTCCAAGACCGAAAAGCCAGACTGGATTCAAATAGAGAGACAAGCGGCTCCCTCATATACCCTTGACTACTTCTTAGGGGTTCCACCCAGGGAAAGACCCCCAATTCTTTTGCCCATTCTCTCCCAATCTCTATCTCTATGGGACAAGCTAAGATCGAACCCCTCCTTGATTTCCGAATGCCAACCCCTTTCTCACATCTTTAATAACCCCAACTTCATCCCAGGCCAAAACATTAAAGCATTTAAATGGTGGTTGGACAAGGGGTTGTACCGGCTCGGACATTTTTTTACCGCATCGGGACCAATCACCATAAAATTCTGTAGGCAACAGCTGGATCTCCCAACCCCAAACTCTAAACCAGCCCCCCCTAAGTTTACTCCATATAAAATTTGGTACGGACAGTCCACAGAAAAGAGGGGGGAATCTCCATTGTCTACCAGTCACTAGCCCAAATGCCTTACAAAGCCCCATGCATGTCATCTTAGGAAGATGACCTCCAAATAAGCTGGAACTTGGAAAAATGGCAGACCTCCCTTTCTAGATCCTTTAAGGTGATTCAGAATATTTCCCTAATCAAATCCAATTTAAAAGCGATGACCAGATGGTACCTCACTCCGGCCAAGTTGGCCACCGTGTATCCTACAGCTACCCCCCAATGCTTCAGAGGTTGCCAACTAACAGGCTCAATGGCCCACACATGGTGGGAATGCTCCAGAATAAAGTCATACTGGAACAGGATGTGTTCCTTGATCCAAAGGTTTTCAACCCACCAGATTCCAAAAACCCCAGCAATTGCTCTTCTGAATGCTTATGTTCCCAAGATGTCTAAATCCACACGCAAACTGATACATTTCATGTTATTAGGTGCGAAGCTGATGATAGCTAAAGCATGGAAACAACCCAAGGTCTCCCTTTTGGCCACCAAACGAAAAATCTTGGGGATTATGTCCCAGGAAAAACTCACAAGCATCCTCTTAGACAAAACCAATGAATTTAAAGCCACTTGGGAACCCTGGGCCAAATATATGGGCATAACTCTCATAGCTGGGATTCAAGCCTAACAAACTTGTTCCATCACTCCTGTCCTGTTGCTTGGCTTCTTTCTCTACTTTTCTACCCCTCTCTCCCCTTTTCCTGCTTTTCTCTACCCCTTCCCTCTTACACAATACACTTAACACCTTCTCTTCACACCAAAGGTATCTATGGTACAACCGCCTCTGAGAAGACTATATAACAGGTCCCCACCTAAAGGGACATGAGGCTTCAGCTCCAACGTTTCCTTCCCGGCAGCCTTGGTTGTCGGGAACCTTCATCCAGTTTCTCCCACGGAGGGGTTTGGGGGGTATTCCCTGGGCACAGCATGATCCCCAAAAGGGGTGCCAGGAATATTCTCCTGATCCCCTCAGTCAGTTCCCCCAAAAAACTGGAGCAACACGAGGTTCACATTTGTTAGACTATTCAATTTGTCTATCCCATGTCCTTATACACCTCCTAAATGTATTCTGAACATGTCAGATATTGTCACACATGAATAAGTGTATGTAATTTAATTTTGTTGTTCTTTTATTGGAAAATAAAAATCTTTTGAAAGTAAACATTTGGATGTGTGTAGAGCCCTGGGGTTTAGTTAGGGAGCTCCTTGCCAAATTCCTTGTCAGGAGTAGCTACTGTAGTTATTTATTAGGGATCCATTGACTTCTCCCTAAGTTTGGCCTGGTTGTACTTTCCTCTTCTACCACCAGGTGGCCAGGCACTTGGAGGTATTAGATTGAGAAGGACAACTCAAGGTCAGGTTATGGGTATATGGGGTATCTCAGCCAATGGGCAGGGATTTTGTTGAATTCCTTGGCCTGCTGGGAGAGCCTATATATTCGGGTGAGGTCAGATGATCCAGGTTCTTGTGTGCCACCCAGACGGCAGTCTGGGTGGACGTGTGTCATCCGCCCCAGGCTGCTAGGCCAGAAATTGGGCCTATCCCGAAGGCATCAGGCTGCAGAAGTTGTAGTACAGCTGAGAGAACTGTTACTAAGAGTTAGGAACTATTTGGGTACTTTTGCCATAGGAGACAGCAATCCTGCAAGTGGCACCTTGCTGGGGCTTTTCCCTGCACGGCTGTCCTCCTGTTGAAGTCTCGGAGTCTGCCATTTGAAATTGCAGCTACTGAAGGGTGTCCTGGCCCTAACCCTCTTTCCGCTTGCAAAATATAAAAAGGACTGTTAAAAGAAATAAAACCTCTTTTACATCCAAGAAATATCTGGCGCCCAATGACTTTTACAACCTTTGCACCCACTATGCCTCACAACCCTCCACATATTGAAGGATGTCAGCTATCTTAGGCCTTGAAGGTTCGTATTAGACTGAAAGAGGTCAGAGCTTCTGCTACATGTGTTTGATGGTCGGGAAGACCAAAAGGTGTTTGATGGTCAGGAGCCAAAACAAGATAGAACACACCTCTCCAGGCAAGCTACGGGTGCAAATGGGTTCCAGGTGCAGACTCCGGCTCATCACCATCCACAGTAGATAGGAAAGAAAAACGAAGTGGTTGCACACCGGAACTGAAATATGCTTGATGAAACCTTTATTGTCAAAAGCCAGACAAGGTACAGTTATTACAGTTGACGCGTTTCACATGCGTGCTTGTTCACAACCAGGTGCACCATGCTGTCCAGACTGGGACAGACTAAGGCTGAAGCCTGAGAGAGAGTCCAGGAGGGACAAATGCAGCTAGGGAGCTATAAGGAAAGATGCAGACCTACGATGCAGCGTCTGCGCATAAACATTCGGATGTGTTTGATGGTCAGGAAGACCAAAAGGTGTTTGATGGTCAGAAGACCCTGCAGTAAAGCTTCCACAAGAGAGCCAGGAGGTTCGAGTGTTTTGTTTTTGAAGTGATGGTGAGAACACCCTGCATGGGAATACCTAACTGTATGCACTTTTAAATAAAATTGGGCTGCCATGCCCTAAAAATACAGTTTTGAACTGGTGCAACTCATTGTAAACACACCTACCACTTGGGTTTATTTACTCAAATCTTACACTCCACATACGGAAAGTCTTCACAGTAAGAACTGTGAAAAGGTGGAAAAGACTCCCTTAAAAACGAAATCTGGACAGCTCAGTAGATTGTTTTAAAAAACAGCTGGATACATTCCTAAATGCACAAAATATAACTGGATATTAACATGTACGTATAGGTAATAACACCAGGGATTGTTGATCCTAGGATTTTTTTGCCTTCCACTGGATTAACTGTGGTTATAGAATTGTGTATGTGGAAGTTTTCTATTTATTTTTTCTATGGCACTAGACAGACTTGTGTCTTTTTTTAGCCTGATGAGATATGTAACTATATACTGTATTATATGTAGCCCAAACTCATATCCAGCAGTGGCGGCTGGTGCTCAAAATTTTTTGGGGGGCGCAAACAAACTGAAAAATTCTGAAAAAAAACAAAAAAAACACTTGCAGCCTCACTGTGCCCATCAATTGCAGCCTCAATGTGCCCATCAATTGCAGCCACTGTGCCATCAAATGCCACCACTGTGCCCATCAATTGCAGCCACTGTGCCCATCAATTGCCGTCACTATGCCCATTGTCATGGAAAAAACACTATACTCTTTTGCTCTATTAAGCGCCCTTTCAGCCTTTCAGTATAATGCATCCTTATACAACCCGTGTCTCCTGCATTTCCCCAATAAACAGACATAGTCACCTTCTTAGCTCCATCGCTCTTCCAACTGACCTGAACCTCTGAGCAAATTTTATTCATATAGCAAATTTCACAATCGACTAATCAAGCACAGCCATTCCTTCAAACAGGAGGGGTTATACAACAACCAATGAACAACGACTAGGGGAGTTTAATGGACGTGTCTGGGCGGGGGCAGCATGTACGATCTCCTGCACCCTGTCTCTGTAAGCTATCTTCAGCTAGACAAAGGAAGCTTGAGCTCATAAACGCTGTCCCCGGCCATAACAATTCAAAGACTCCCATTTTTACCGTTGACGTGAGTCCTTATTCTGCGTTGTTCAGAGAACAACGTATACCCGAATTATACTACCGTACCTGTGGGCGGGAGATTATCTGCAGGTGCACACCACGGCCCCCCAAATGTGTTGATCAGGCACACAGAGGTGACACGAGCTTACATCCGCTAAACCGATAATGTCTTTGCAGAGCGAACAAAAGAGCCAACTTCCCTAAACTACAAACTTTGCTATAAGGCATAAATTGGGATAAAATATTAGGAACAAAGAATACGGAGGAGAGATGGGTTTGCTTTAAGAGCATATTAAATAAGGGCATTAGCCAATGTATCCCATTGGGTAATAAATTTAAAAGAGCGAACAAAAATCCTGGATGGCTTAACTCCAATGTAAAAATGCATATAAAAGCAAAGGAGAAGGCCTTCAAAAAATACAAGGTTGAGGGATCATCCTCAGCATTCATATTATATAAAGAATGCAACAAGAAATGTAAGGGTGCAATTAGGACGGCTAAGATAGAACATGAAAGACACATAGCGGAGGAGAGCAAAAAAATCCCAAGAAATTCTTTAAGTATGTAAACAGTAAAAAAGGGAGGACAGACCATATTGGCCCCATAAAGAATGAGGAAGGACATCTGGTTACAAAGGATGGGGAGATGGCGAAGGTATTGAATTTATTCTTCTCCTCAGTCTTCACGAGTGAATCGAGGGGCTTCAGTAACCAAAACTGCAGTGTTTATCCTCATGACACAACACAGGAAGCACCTCCATGGTTAACAGAGGACAGAATTAAAATTAGACTTGAGAAACTTAACATTAATAAATCACCGGGACCAGATGGCTTGCATCCGAGGGTACTTAGGGAACTCAGTCAAGTGATTGCCAGACCGTTGTTCCTAATTTTTACAGACAGTCTATTGACTGGAATGGTACCAGCTGATTGGAGAAAAGCCAATGTAGCACCATTATTTAAAAAGGGCCCAAAATACATCCCTGGGAATTACAGACTAACATCAATAGTATGTAAACTCTTGGAAGGGATGATAAGGGACTATATACAAGATTTTAGTAATAAGAACGATATCATTAGCAGTAATCAGCATGGATTCATGAAGAATCGTTCTTGCCAAACCAATCTATTAACCTTCTATGAGGAGGTGAGTTGCCATCTAGATAAAGGAAGGACCGTAGACGTGGTGTATCTGGATTTTGCAAAAGCATTTGACACAGTTCCCCATAAACGTTTACTGTACAAAATAAGGTCCGTTGGCATGGATCATAGGGTGAGTACATGGATTGAAAACTGGCTACAAGGGCGAGTTCAGAGGGTGGTGATAAATGGGGAGTACTCAGAATGGTCAGGGGTGGGTAGTGGGGTTCCCCAGGGTTCTGTGCTGGGACCAATCCTATTTAATTTGTTTATAAACGACCTGGAGGATGGGATAAACAGTTCAATCTCTGTATTTGCAGACGATACTAAGCTAAGCAGGGCAATAACCTCTCCGCAGGATGTGGAAACCTTGCAAAAAGACCTGAACAAATTAATGGGGTGGGCGACTACATGGCAAATGAGGTTCAATGTAGAAAAGTGTAAAATAATGCATTTGGGTGGCAAAAATATGAATGCAATCTATACACGGGGGGGGGAGAACCTCTGGGGGAATCTAGAATGGAAAAGGACCTGGGGGTCCTAGTAGATGATAGGCTCAGCAATGGCATGCAATGCCAAGCTGCTGCTAATAAAGCAAACAGAATATTGACCTGCATTAAAAGGGGGATCAATGCAAGAGATAAAACGATAATTCTCCCACTCTACAAGGCTCTGGTCCGGCCGCACCTGGAGTATGCTGTCCAGTTCTGGGCACCAGTCCTCAGGAAGGATGTCCTGGAAATGGAGCGAGTACAAAGAAGGGCAACAAAGCTAGTAAAGGGTCTGGAGGATCTTAGTTATGAGGAAAGGTTGCAAGCACTGAACTTATTCTCTCTGGAGAAGAGACGCTTAAGAGGGGATATGATTTCAATTTACAAATACTGTACTGGTGACCCCACAATAGGGATAAAACTTTTTCGCAGAAGAGAGTTTAATAAGACTCGTGGCCACTCATTACAATTAGAAGAAAAGAGGTTTAACCTTGAACTACGTAGAGGGTTATTTACTGTAAGAGCGGCAAGGATGTGGAATTCCCTTCCACAGGCGGTGGTCTTAGCGGGGAGCATTGATAGCTTTAAGAAACGATTAGATAATCACCTGAATGACCGCAACATACAGGGATATATAATGTAATACTGACACATAATCACACACATAGGTTGGACTTGATGGACTTGTGTCTTTTTTCAACCTCACCTACTATGTAACTATGTAACAAATCCCCCCCAGACGATTGTTCTGTGCATCCAACAGGGGCCCTTCGCTGGCAGACATATCCCCACTCTGCAAACACTTCTCTACATCCCCAAGGAGCTTTTCACTACCAGACGGATCTCAACCAGCGTCAGTCTGCCCCAGTCAACTCTTTAGAGCGGGTTGCGGGAGAACTAACACTGGGAGACACTATAACAATACATATTAAATACATCTTCATAAAATTTCCACAACACCATCAATTGCAGCCACTGTGCCCATCAAATGCTGCCACTGTGCCCATCAAATTCTGCCTGTTCTGTTCTCGCTACACGTTTGCCCCTGGCGTGTATGTAGCTCAACATACAGTTTAAACCTTGAATCCTACAATAACCAGACTGTCTGTAACTTTGGATCTTTATTACGATGAACAGGTGGTGGTCATATAAGATAGGATGTACACACACGGTACACACGGTGAAACTAAGGATAAACAGACAGTGAACATATATAAGAATTACATGAACATAACAAATGCTTACTAGGTATACAAATAAACAGTCTTTAGAATACCAGTGATGCTGCCCTAGAGGGTTAGGAATTCCTAAGAGCATGCACTACAGGCTTAGCTGGCTCCATTGCAGTCTGTCCTTATGGTAAAGATGAAAGAGTTGCATAGGAAGTGGGCTAGTTCCTAGTGTTATGACAGGAAATGTCTATTGACCATAGAACACTACCCATCAATAGTCCTTTGTTGAGAGTGGCATCTAGTGGGCAATGTTGATATTGCAAGTCCAGAAGATATTATTTTTCCTTTATAGGCTGAAGGCATGACTGCCACTGTGCCCATCAATTGCAGCCACTGTGCCATCAAATGCTGCCACTGTGCCATCAAATGCCACCACTGTGCCATCAAATACTGCCACTGTGCCATTGAATGCCATCACTGTGACCCCCCCGCCCACTCGCTGTCTGCCTGGCACTTACCCTGTCTCTGTGGGGCAGCGGGTGACAGCGGTGAGCGGTGTCCTCCATGCGTCTCCTCCCGTCCTCTCCTTCCATCAGGCGTCCAATCATAGCGCCTGTTGTTTCAGCCAATCAGGTGACGGGTAACAGACCTGAGCACCTGATTGGCGGAGAGGCGGTTCAGTGTTAGGAAAGCGAATATTAATTTGCTTTTCTAACACACCTAGGTGGACTGCGATCGCAGGTCACCTTTTTTGATGCCTATTAGAGCCTATGGCTCTAATCAGGTGCTTCAAATACACCCCCCCGCCGCTGTAATTCAGGCGCCTGGAAAGGGGCCGGGTGTCTGAATAGAGGGTGGCAGCAGCAGCCATGGATATCTATCCATGTTATATCATGTTATGCATGAATTTATCCATTGGTCCAGGAGGGAGTGGCTGGAGAGAGGGGGTGGCACCTCACCAAGGGATATGGTAAATGTCCAGATCTTCATATACTGTATAGTTTCCATATTTAACTCAACCAATTAATAATATTTAAATATACATGCCAGGGAAAAAATATTCAATGCACCTTATCATCATCTTTTAGTTCTTCTCCTTGAATCAGAATTCCACTCTCTTAATCAACATTGATTATTTTAATTGTTATGCTGCTAGCATTAGTAAATAGATAGGAAAATATATCAGATTTACGGTACTTTTAATTTCTTCAGTAACTTCCTGGTTTCCAGGTCTAGGCAAATGATGTCATACATCTCAGGAGTAAGGATGGGCTCAGGCGTGTTCACAAGCAGCACGTGCCGAGCTCACCAGGAAGTCGGCACTGCGCTAATCACAGGCATTGAGACATTTCCCGATCTCTGCAGCCGCACAGTTGATGCGTTTCACATGCGTGCTTGTTCACAACCCGGTGCACCATGCTGTCCAGACTGGGACAGACTAAGGCGGAAGCCTGAGAGAGAGTCCAGGAGGGACAAACGCAGCTAGGGAGCTATAAGGAAAGATGCAGACCTATGATGCAGCGTCTGCGCATAAACATTCGGATGTGTTTGATGGTCAGGAAGACCAAAAGATGTTTGATGGTCAGAAGACCCTGCAGAGGTGCTCAGAGCAATAAAGCTTCCACAAGAGAGCCAGGAGGTTCGAGTGTTTTGTTTTTGAAGTGATGGTGAGAACACCCTGCATGGGAATACCTAACTGTATGCACTTTTAAATAAAATTGGGCTGCCATGCCCTAAAAATACAGTTTTGAACTGGTGCAACTCATTGTAAACACACCTACCGCTTGGGTTTATTTACTCCAATCTTACACTCCACATACAGAAAGTCTTCACAGTAAGAACCGTGAAAAGGTGGAAAAGACTCCCTTAAAAACTAAATCTGGCCAGCTCAGTAGATTGTTTTAAAAAAGAGCTGGATACATTCCTAAATGCACAAAATATAACTGGATATTAACATGTACGTATAGGTAATAACACCAGGGATTGTTGATCCTAGGATTTTTTTGCCTTCCACTGGATTAACTGTGGTTATAGAATTGTGTATGTGGAAGTTTTCTATTTATTTTTATTTTTTCTATGGCACTAGATAGACTTGTGTCTTTTTTTAGCCTGATGAGATATGTAACTATATACTGTATTATATGTAGCCCAAACTCATATCCACCAGTGGCGGCTGGTGCTCAAAATTTTTTGGGGGGCGCAAACAAACTGAAAAATTCTGAAAAAAAACAAAAAAAAACACTTGCAGCCTCACTGTGCCCATCAATTGCAGCCTCAATGTGCCCATCAATTGCAGCCACTGTGCCATCAAATGCCACCACTGTGCCCATCAATTGCAGCCACTGTGCCCATCAATTGCCGTCACTATGCCCATTGTAATGGAAAAAACACTATACTCTTTTGCTCTATTAAGCGCCTTTTCAGCCTTTCAGTATAATGCATCCTTATACAACCCGTGTCTCCTGCATTTCCCCAATAAACAGACATAGTCACCTTCTTAGCTCCATCGCTCTTCCAACTGACCTGAACCTCTGAGCAAATTTTATTCATATAGCAAATTTCACAATCGACTAATCAAGCACAGCCATTCCTTCAAACAGGAGGGGTTATACAACAACCAATGAACAACGACTAGGGGAGTTTAATGGACGTGTCTGGGCGGGGGCAGCGTGTATGATCTCCTGCCCCCTGTCTCTGTAAGCTATCTTCAGCTAGACAAAGGAAGCTTGAGCTCATAAACGCTGTCCCCGGCCATAACAATTCAAAGACTCCCATTTTTACCGTTGACGTGAGTCCTTATTCTGCGTTGTTCAGAGAACAACGTATACCCGGATTATACTACCGTACCTGTGGGTGGGAGATTATCTGCAGGTGCACGCCACGGCCCCCCAAATGTGTTGATCAGGCACACAGAGGTGACACGAGCTTACATCCGCTAAACCGATAATGTCTTTGCAGAGCGAACACATCCCAACCAGACGATTGTTCTGTGCATCGAACAGGGGCCCTTCGCTGGCGGACATATCCCCACTCTGCAAACACTTCTCTACATCCCCAAAGAGCTTTTCACTACCAGACAGATCTCAACCAGCGCCAGTCTGCCCCAGTCAGCTCTTTAGAGCGGGTTGCGGGAGAACTAACACTGGGAGACACTATAACAATACATATTAAATACATCTTCATAAATTTTCCACAACACCATCAATTGCTGCCACTGTGCCCATCAAATGCTGCCACTGTGCCCATCAAGTTCTGCCTGTTCTGTTCTCGCTACACGTTTGCCCCTGGCGTGTATGTAGCTCAACATACAGTTTAAACCTTGAATCCTACAATAACCAGACTGTCTGTAACTTTGGATCTTTATTACGATGAACAGGTGGTGGTCATATAAGATAGGATGTACACACACGGTACACACGGTGAAACTAAGGATAAACAGACAATGAACATATATAAGAATTACATGAACATAACAAATGCTTACTAGGTATACAAATAAACAGTCTTTAGAATACCAGTGATGCTGCCCTAGAGGGTTAGGAATTCCTAAGAGCATGCACTACAGGCTTAGCTGGCTCCATTGCAGTCTGTCCTTGTGGTAAGGATGAAAGAGTTTCATAGGAAGTGGGCTAGTTCCTAGTGTTATGACAGGAAATGTCTATTGACCATAGAACACTACCCATCAATAGTCCTTTGTTGAGCGTGGCATCTAGTGGGCAATGTTGATATTGCAAGTCCAGAAGATATTATTTTTCCTTTATAGGCTGAAGGCATGACTGCCACTGTGCCCATCAATTGCAGCCACTGTGCCATCAAATGCTGCCACTGTGCCATCAAATGCCACCACTGTGCCATTGAATGCCATCACTGTGACCCCCCCGCCCACTCCCTGTCTGCCTGGCACTTACCCTGTCTCTGTGGGACAGCGTGTGATGGCGGTGAGCAGTGTCCTCCATGCGTCTCCTCCCGTCCTCTCCTCCCATCAGGTGTCCAATCATAGCACCTGTTGTTTCAGCCAATCAGGTGACGGGTAACAGACCTGAGCACCTGATTGGCGGAGAGGCGGTTCAGTGTTAGGAAAGCGAATATTGATTTGCTTTTCTAACACACCTAGGTGGACTGCGATCGCAGGTCACCTTTTTTGATGCCTATTAGAGCTATGGCTCTAATCGGGTGCTTCAAAAACACCCCCCCGCCGTTGTAATTCAGGTGCCTGGAAAGGGGCCGGGTGTCTGAATAGAGGGTGGCAGCGACGGCCATGGATATCTATCCATGTTATATCATGTTATGCATGAATTTATCCATTGGTCATAGAGGGGGTGGCTGGAGAGAGGGGGTGGCGCCTCACCAAGGGATATAGTAAAGGTCCAGATCTTCATATACTGTATAGTTTCCATATTTAACTCAACCAATTAATAATATTTAAATATACATGCCAGGGAAAAAATATTCAATGCACCTTATCATCATCTTTTAGTTCTTCTTCTCCTTGAAGCAGAATTCCACTCTCTTAATCAACATTGATTATTTTAATTGTTATGCTGCTAGCATTAGTAAATAGATAGGAAAATATATCAGATTTACGGTACTTTTAATTTCTTCAGTAACTTCCTGGTTTCCAGGTCTAGGCAAATGATGCCATACATCTCAGGAGTAAGGATGGGCTCAGGCGTGTTCACAAGCAGCACGTGCCGAGCTCTGTGCCGATGTGCGGCTGCAGAGATCGGGAAATGTCTCACTGCCTGTGATTAGCGCAGTGCCGACTTCCTGGTGGGCTCGGCACGTGCAGCTTGCGAACACACCTGAGCCCATCCTTACTCAGGAGTCTTCAGGATGGGGGGGAGGGGTTTTCTTAGCTAAGCACACCTTCCTGCCTAAGGGCCTAAGGGCAGCTGGATTCTAGGAAGTAAATGCTACATGAATCATCTGTCCTTAATCAAGATGACCATGGCCAGAAATGCTAGGGGGTGTTTTTCAATGTGATTTCTCAGCAAAATAAAGCATGGAGACATGAATGGATGGGTGAGTTTGCTTTAAACAATAAAAATAAATTGATTTGTGGTCCTCAGAGGCAGTGTAGTTCCACTTTAACTCCCGTATATTTATTTTAAAAAAAGAGCTAAAGCTCAAACTTTCATTAATGCTGAATTGTTTAGAGTTCCCAAACTAGACATGTGCACTGCCGAAAAATTCATTCGTTTTCATTTCATTCGTTTTTTTGTTTTTTTTTGGAAATTCGGGAATTCGAAAATAGGAAAGAAAATCCAACTAACTAACTAATAATAATGAACTATTAAATTATAGGTATTGGAATTTCCTTTCAAATTTGGCTGTTAGTGAACATGACAAATACGAATTTATCTGAAGTTACGAATTATCCGAAATAACGAATGCCATATCTAAACAAATGGAATGGAAACAAATTAATAATAAATAATAATAATATTAATAATAATAATAATAATAAAAGGTTTGATTAGTATTATTATTATTGTTATTTATTATTATTAATTTGCTATGTTCCATTCGTTTAGATACGGCATTCATTTTCATTTCATTCTTTTTTTGCTTTTTTTTGGAAATTCAGGAATTCGAAAATAGGAAAGAAAATCCGAAAATTTCCAAATAATAACTTACTAATAATAATGTACTATTAAATTATAGGTATTGGAATTTCCTGGTGCATCATGGCAGCATACATATCTGTTGTGACTCCTCCCCCACAACCTGATAGGACTGGTTAACTATAAATCAAAGACAGACCCAGCTCACAGCATTTTCCTTTTTTTCCTCACCTGATCAGGACTGAAATTGCGAGGTATCCCTTACCGTTTGTCGCCCCAGCCAGGTTCAGCCTCTCCTGGGTGGAAGTCCTTCCTGTACAGTCTCTAAATGAGCTATATGCTTGGAGCCCTATCCTGGTGGTCTGGGGGCATATTTCAGCCTCTCCTGGGTGGAAGTCCTTCCTCTACAGTCTCTAAATGAGCTATATGGTTGGAGCCCCATTCTGGTGGTGCAGGCTTCTCAAAGAAAGCTTTAAACAAGCTTTGACGTAAGTGACATTGTTTCCTTTTGCTTTCCATATGCTTTTTACTTCTTTTCTCTGTGTTATGGGCGTTTGCCATTCCCAAGATGGCTGCAGCAGTGCAAGTACACTTTAAGCGTGAGAGGCAGGAAGTGATGCGGCCTCTGTGTTTCCTGGCTAGAGCTTTTCCAGGATGGTGATCTGAACATGCTCAGGCACTGATATCATCACTAATGGCAAAATGTGAGTTCTAAATGGTTTTATGGCATTTTTGGACAACAAATGGTGGAGCTCTGTACTCATGCATGCTGTTTGCTTATGTGGTCATTGTTTGCAGGTATGTTTTCCCTTTTTATGGCATTCACCTGTGTTTTTCCTTCTCAGTGTTGCTCTAGGATCATTGTGCTCTTTATGGCCTTCACCTGGGCTCTTCAATTTTCAATGCTTGCTCTGGGATCACTGTGTTGGGCTCAGTTTCCACTAGTGCGACTTGTCACTGCTTGTTACTTGTGAGTTGTGTGACAAGCTGTACCTCATGATTTCCAACAATTACTGTTCATATCTGTGTTCATAGAACTTAAGAATACACAGGCATTACGTCGTATAAAATTTGCGGCAAAATCATGCGACTTTCAGGTCGCAATAGTGGAGACTTAGCATTATGCTGTTTTTCATTTCAATCTGCTGCTTTGCTCTGTTTTTATGGGAAATGCTGTCCAGTCAGACCACCCATTGCTTTTAAGGTATAAGGATTAGGTAAGTAGTGAAGACTGAGAAAAAGAGAGCCAATATCTATAGTCCTGTAAGGAATACAAGATGGTGGGAGCCTTCTGACGGTCAAGACAAGTCACCATCTAAGAACAGACATCCAGGCAATGTTGATTAAGCTCATCATCTCACCCCTCATTATCATTGCTCCCCGTTTACAAACATCACAAGTTACCACCCCCAATAGTCGCTGCATTTGTTGTGGAAAGTCATTGCCTGCCAAGCTAGTATGTCAGAGCCACCTGGAACACGCACTATACAGCCCTGCAAGGACCTCAAGATGAAGAGAGCCTGCTAAAAGCCAGAACAGTCACCGTTCAAGCGCAGACATACAGGCAACATTGATCAATGTCATCATCTCGCCTCTCATTTTGTTTGCTCCCCGTTTACAAACACCACAGATTACCAGCACTAATCGTTGCTGCATTTGTGGTGGAAAGTCATTGACAAGCTGCAGTGCATGAATTGCCTAGCACTTCCAGCCAGAGCCAGTAGGTGGTGTCCAAATAGGAAAGCTTGCCATGAGAAGAAAGCGTTAAAGGGGCCATAAGCTTTGAAGATTGCCCAATAGACTTTTTAGCAAGGGCAGCTAAGAACACAATTGCCTGGATTGAAGTGGAGGAAACTCTCCAAGGTTAGAAAGTACTAATTTCCTTCACTGAACAACTGGAAGAGTTAATCCAGGAGGAATTGAAGGGGTCAGAGAAAATGCCCTTATAAACAGGCTGTCAAAACTGTATACCCTGAAAAAGCTAGAGGTCAACCTGCTGCAGTCTCCTCCAATGATGGATGCATCATGAATGTAGCTGGCAAGACATGTCACATTCCGAAAATTAGATCTAGATCTGAAGTGCTCCTACATACTGTAGCATTTGTAGGTGCTGGTACACCAGCAATAACCAGCCCATGTGCTGAGTGAGTCTAATGGGAGTGGTTTCATAATTGTCAACCAACTGCTGCACCTGCAGGACTTTGAGGAAAGTGTCAGGGTCTGCATCCCTTTAGACGTGATTCCCTATTGGCAGTACCTTATCAAAAATGAAAATTTTATTGCAGTGGATGCCAAAAAATCTGACTTTTATCTTGGTGCAGACTTCTGGGAAAATCAGTGAACCAGTCATACAAGCAGGAAATTGTTTCAGGGGGTGTTCTGTACACATTCGGTGTATAGAGCACCTCCAGATAGGCATGTTTCATTGCAATTTACAGAAAATTGCAGCCCTGCCGATTTAAAAAAAAAGTGGAGTAACTCTTTAAATAAGCCCGTCTGGAAGAAGTTAAGAGACAAGGTGGTAACAGCTTTGTAAGAGCTAAAATTGGTGGCATACTCTGTGGTGGATGTGTCAGACATCAATTGATGTTTTTCAAGAGTGGTGTTCCCCACGGTCACGACAAGGAGTGCATTATGGCTGAAGCCATGGTTGGTGGATCCCGCCCAAAAAAATAAATAAATAAATGGTGCAAGACACTAGAACACAGATCCAATCTATTTGGGAGTAGACAGGATACAGCCATCTCAAGGGTAACCATTATCAGGTCAGGGCAAATATCATCTGACAAAAAACAGAAAATTCAAAAAGGTCGAGCATACAGGTGGCGACACCCAAGTAGATACCAGGAGGCAAAATCCTACGGACTGGGCAAAAAAGATTAGTAAACTAAATGGAGAATTACCCAATCTTCATTATTGAAGCCTTAAAGATCTAAGGCTCCTGTCTTAGGAGAACAGTGGAAGTCCTTTTTAATGGTACACTAATCTAGGGGGTGCCTGTGCGAAGCTTTATACACACACCTGGAGGGAAAACCTTCAGGATCAGTGGGCCATATCAGCTATATTGGCGTGACATTGGTGGAAGTTTAAGGGAGGTCTGCCTTTCTGGTACAATCATTTTTATTGAAAAAGTATAACATGACAAACTCACTCATGCAGGGCATAAATCAATGAGCATAATGATCATATAACATTGACACAGGGGCGGATCCAGAGTCTAGTCTCAGGAGGGGCACTGCCAGAAAATATGTTTTTTTGCAGGCAATTTATTGAGGCAGTGGCTGGTGTTAGCGCTTTCATCATCACTGCACCATGGTTGTTATGGTGTCAGGATGATTGAAGAGCATTATTTATATTATTACATTGTAATATAAAATGAAATGGTTCAACTCACCATAATGCAGAATCTGTGGGAGCCCCGAGTGTGTCACTTTCCACGTCGACCTGCCTTCACATGCAGCTTGTCACTTGCCAAGTCCCTGCCACAAGCTGCGGATTGTCACTTGCCTGCCACCAGATACTGATTGTCACTTGCCCCGTCACCTGCCACATGCTGCTGATTGTCACTTGCCAGGTCCCCTGCCACATGCTGCTGATTGTCACTTGCCACGTCACCTGCCACACATTGTGGATTACACTTGCCACGTCACCTGCCACATGTTGCTCATTGTGGTTGGCCTGCTAAGGTGCAGATTGTCAGAGTGAAGGCAGGCAGCAGGGAGATGATGTAATCTCTCTGCTGCCCACGGCTGTACAGTGAGGGCGGAACTGCAGTGTTGCAGGGCGGGCGGTGAGAGATGATGTCATCTCTCTGCTCCCCACTCGCCGGCTCACTGACTGGCCAGTCTCTCCGCTCACCTGTGGACCGGCCCGCCCCCTCACTCACTGTCTGCCCTGCACGCCCGCACACTCCGCTGGCGACCCCCCCTCACTCGTCCGCCGGAGCCGACCTGCCCGCTCGTTAACACGCACACTCGGCTGGCGACCCCCCCCCCTCACTCGTCCGCCGACCTGCCCGCTCAGAGCCTCAGGCTCTCTCTCACCTGGCCCGCCTGCTCGTTAACCGGCACACTTGGCCTCCCGCCCGCTCACTCATCGGCTGACTGGTCTCAGCTGTCACAAATTTCTCGGAGGGGGCAATTGCCACGTTGCCCCCCCCCTGGATCCGCCCCTGCATTGATAGGTGGGAAGTCCACCTTTCAATCTCTTCCAGTCAGCCAGGCTACCAGAGTTGGTGGAAAAGTAAAAAATTCTGGTCCAGTTTGGAGCTGGATTAAAAGGAGAAAAAAAAAATGAGCAATCGTGAAGGTTCTAGTTACCCAGAGGAGATGAGGATTCGGTTCACCTCTGTTCCTAGCAAAAAATAAGAAATTAAAACCAGGTAATCTGTGCCCAGTGCTAAAGTTAAAAAAAAAAAAAAAAAAATTGACAAGCAGCACAGGAAGAGTCATGAAAGATGGAGAACCTCCAATCAATTATATTATTCATAAATCTGGGAGACTGGATTCTCCTGTAGGTTTATCAGACACCTACTTGTCCCAATTCATCCTCAGTTCCTCTACCAGTTTGAGTCCCTCCCCTTCGGTCTGTGCATCTCTCCCAGGGCATTCACAAAGGTCTTACTGTCTTCAATAGCGACTGGAAAAATTCCATTCTCTGATAAAGAAAGCTAAAGGTGCTTTGGGAGTGAAGTCTATTCCAGCAGAACAGTGCCAGAGTATCCTTGGTTATTCAAAACTGACCAATTGTTTTCAGATGGAACATTATCACATCAGACCCCAGCTAGAAAGGTTGGGGGACTCATTTCAAAGAGCAGGCTGCTTAAGGTCATGGGCTGTTAAGCTTATGAGGAATAGTATTGAATTTTCTTGAACTGAGTAGTAGGGGTGCAACGGATCAAAAAACTCATGGTTCGGATCGTTCCTCGGATCAGGAGGCATGGTTTGGATCATTTTCGGATCAACAAATAAAAAAATCTGCCCCACTGTAATATCCACGTCATCTCCCCCACTGTAATAATATCCACAATCTCCCCACTGTAATAATATCCACAATCTCCCCACTGTAATAATAATCACAATCTCCCCCACTGTAGTAATATTCACAATCTGACCCACTGTAATATCCACAATCTCCCCCACTGTAATAATATCCATGTCATCTCCCCCACTGTAATATCCACGTCATCTCCCCCACTAATAATATCCACAATGCCTATATGGACAGAGAAGAATCAATACAATAGATCTCCATATAATTATAACCAAGCTTATCCCGAAACATCTTACTCAGAGGGTTTTTCCAGGGAACAAGAAGGATACCACAAAGGTTTAGAACAAAACATGGCTCCAGAGGGTGGCGGCGCACCAGGAAAAAGAAAGCGAACATAAGTGATGATGGAATTTTTAATTTAGGTTCTGCCATCTTTTCTGACGCTGAGAGAACTGTTCTGAACAAGGGACTCAAATATGTCCCCCCCAAACCATTAAAAAAAATTTCCACATTCATTGATGTGCAGAAATATGTACGGAAACTTAACATTCAAAGATACCTTATCACCAACCCTATCAGACAATCCTTACCCTAAATCACCACTCATGCGGTACATACTGGTTTTTCCAATCCCTCCTTGTTCAATCCACCATGTCCAACTGTACCATCCATCAAGGTATTTAAGGACATGTTATTGAGGGATCTTGACGTACTTCCACGGAAAAAGATCTATCATGATCCCAACATTAAATTTGGGCTCAAGCAATTGGTTTGAACGGAAGGACCTTATCATACGCCCAGTCGACAAAATCGGTGGTATTGTTGTTTTAGACAAAAAGGACTACCATGTTGAGATAACTAGGATTTTAAGTGACATTGAGACTTATGTACGATTACCTAAGAATCCCATATCAGATTTTAAGCGGGCACTAGTTGATTTGATTGATATGGGATTCCAGTTGGGCATCTTAGACAAGAAAGAAAAAAGTTGTCTTGTACCTGTCAGGCCACATATTCCCATCATTTATTACCTACCCAAGGCTCACAAAGATGCCATTCATCTCCCAGGATGACCTATCATTAGCGGGATAGATTTGGTTACCTCCCGCATAGGGCGATATATTGACTTCTTTCTTCAACCGATAGTTAAAACTCTTCCCTCTTATCTGAAAGACACCAGACACACCATCTCATTGCTGCAACAAGTCAACTACATTGAGGATATACTCTTGGTTACAGCAGATGTTGCCTCATTGTACACATGCATACCACATGATCTGGGCCTGTCATCTGTTGAACTGTTTTTGAGTAGAGATAACAACATCTCTTTTACTTAAAAAAGATTCATTATGGACCTTTTATTATTCTCTACCAAACACAATTATTTTTGGTACAATAACAAATTTTTTCTTCAATGTAAAGGCGTCGCCATGGGGGCCAATTTCGCCCCGAGCCTCGCCAACATTTTTATGGCCCAGTGGGAGGAGGATGTCGTCTATGCCCAAAACCGACCCAAAGTGGTTCTTTGGGCCCGATATATAGATGACATCCTCCTCCTGTGGAAGGGAGATTAGAACTCTTTACTTCATGTCCACTCTTAATGCCAACAATATTGGAATTAAGTTATCCTATGAGGCCAGTTATTCCAATATACATTTTCTCGACCTAGAAATCTTTGTATCTAATAAACAACTAGTGACTAAAACGTTTTTCAAAGCCACCGACCGGAATAGGTACATTCCGGTCGACAGCTGCCATCACTCAGCCTGGCTGAAGTCTATGCCACGCAGCCAGTTTCTGTGAATCAGACGTAATTGTACTGATCTCCGAGACTTTTACCACCAAGCAGACATATTGAAATCGAGTTTCTTGGATAGAGGCTATCAGTCTTCTGACATTGATGAGGAAATACATCAAATATCACTAATAGATAGAAATACACTGATCTCAGAACAACCTAAATCCAAACAAGATTCTTTATATAAATGGTCCTTTTTTACCACTTTCTCCATACAACACAGACAAATCAAAAACATTATCCATAAACATTGGAAAATCCTCAAAAATGACCACCTATAGGGTCCTCTCCTTCCCGATAATGCGGGCATTATTTATAGGGGAGCCCTTCCTTTGAGTTGACAGATCGCCCCAAATGTTACAGATCCACCTTCTACTCCAGTTTTCTTTCATCATTTGAAAGGATATTATGCCTGCCGTAAATGCAAGGTATGTGTACATAATATCTGTGGATGGAGAAAAACCCTAACCTTCAAATCCACTTCTACATGTATAGAATACGAACTAGATACATTGTCTACCTCATCACTTGCCCTTGTGGGAAGCAGTACGTGGGACGCACTATACGTACTTTCTCCACAAGGGTAGGGGAACACATTACCAGTATAAAAAAGGGACGTATAAATCACAGTGTGCCTAGACACTATCTAGAGTTCCACAATCAAAACCCTGTACTAGTTTTCAAGTCATCAACAAATTTGATCCCCATTGGAGGTGTGAATCCAATCTTAGAGGTGTTTCCAAACTCGAGACCTTCTGGATATACCAGTTAAAAAACTATAAATCATATGGATTGAATGTTGATTGGGATGTCAACGCTTTTATCAGTAGGGCATGACTTCCCTATCTACTTTCATATATAGATGTCCTCCTTTGATTACATTTTGTGATACTCATGTCCATTCTCTCAGTGCAACTATTTTTTAACCTTCCGTGTCCATAGAATGCTTACTATGGACCTGAATTTTTGAGACACACTTATTTTTACACTATTATGCTATATCCATCCTTACCGCATATCTTTTTCTTTACAGTGGGTATAATTTAATTTTATTATCATTATCACCATTTATTATCATTGTCTTCTTTATACGTGGCCTTTTCTGTTCTTCCTTTTTAACTATTTCCACTCACAAATATCTTTCTATCCGCACTATGATATACGACCTGTCAATACATTGAATGTATCTATACCATGATATATGACCCATCAATACATTTGATTATCTTCCTAGCATCTTTGTACTGTATGGAATGAATTCCTTTTGGCATATATATATATATATATATATATATATATATATATATATATATATATATATATATATATATATATATAAGTTTTCATTAATATATATATTTTTTTATTATGTATATTATATGCAATTTTGTGTGGCCCATGTCCCCCTTTTTTTCCGGCTTTCATATTGGGAATATCCATGTTACTGGCTTTTCCATGCATTTTAAATTTTTATCCTTATTTTTATTCCACTTAGCCTTCAGGCTTACCACTTTTATACGTCATACATATTGTTAATATTGGTCCCGCCTGTGTGTTACATGTGTATACTTTTGGCCTGTTTTTGATTAGCCCCCGTCAGCTTTCCTGTGATGAGCGCCATTCTCGTTCTCGTATTTACACTTTTTGGCAGCGCCATCGGGGATTTTATAGCCTTTTGGCATATTCTTGTATGTTTAGCTGTGCTGTGTATTGGTTGATGACGTGGAGGTCATGTGACCTGAGATAAGGACACCATGGGCAGCTCTGATGGAGGCTTTGTCAGTGATACACCAATAGTGGCACTTCCTATTTCCCCAATTGTATAATTATTCTTCACGGAGCGTCCTGACAGCTGACGTCACGACGCCCAAGACATTCTAATGTCTTGCGTCCTATTAAGTGGCGTCATGATGCCTGGAACGCAAACAGGACACCGGAAGATGGAATTCCGATCAGCCACACAGGCTTGCAATTGGGATCATTTCTATTTGTATATAAGCGCAGTGGGTGAACGGCTGGCGTGTACCCCAGTTGAAGACTCAAGACGAAACGCGTAAGGTTAACACGCTGGCCCTGGCCACCTTTCACTGCGCTCTTTTTTTATCTGTTTATCGTTTTTATTGAATTTTTTTTGAATATCCGTCTATTTATTATTAATAAATACCACCTACGGATTTACACTATGTGGAGACTCTTTCTCCTATATGCTTTTTAACATCTGCCATTTGAACTGGAGCAAGCTGGATTCCGTTTGGCGTGCGTCGCCATCTTCCATCCATCTCCCCATTTGGCATCCTTGAGGTTCATCTGCCTACTGGAGGGTCACCGTGCAGTCCAGCTCGAGAGTTTGGCCTCAGGCCCCCCACTCTACGCCCTACTGATCCACCACCGTATGGTGAGCTGGGTCCACCGCTCCTGGTAAGGACACATCTTTCTCCCTTTGTATCTTCGATGGTGAAGGCACTCCCGGGTGTATATTTACCACTGAACACATTCACCCCAGAGACTGTTTGATTTGTGTTGAAGTTGCCTCTTCACTACATCCCTTTTACCATCACCACTTTTGGGACTCATATATTGTTATGTTATATAAAACCCATCACTGAATTTTTTATGTTTATGTTATATTACTTGCTTATCTTTAACAATTATCATATTTAATTTTTTTGTGGTTTGCACTTATACTGTTTTGTACCTTTTTGGTATATATTACTAGTACTTGCGACACTTCACAGCTTTGGTCACGAGCAACTCCAAATCGCATGACATCATTATTTTTACTATTTTTATTTGTTGCAGTTGGGATTACACTCCTTTTGCATATGCTTCCACAAGAGAGGGATTAGTTTCTCCAGATACTCCCCTTCCCTATTTCCCTTTTTTTCACTCACATTTTCAGTGCCACACTTTATATTTTCATATCCACAATCTCCCCCCACTAATAATATCCACAATCTCCCCCCACTAATAATATCTATAATCTCCCCCACTGTAATAATATCCACACTCTGCCCCACTGTAATAATATCCACAATCTCCCCCACTGTAATAATATCCACAGTCTCCCCCACTGTAATATCCACAATCTCCCCCACTGCTGTAATATCCACAGACTCCCCCAGTATGAGTATAGGAATTAGGAAGGAAGACTAGTGGTGTTTAGTCTTACCTTATAGAATAGAAGCCGCCAAGCCGGCCAGATTAGATCCATGAGTTGAGGGGTGATGACGTCAGCGCGCACCGCCGCCACCTGGTGTACCAAGATGGCCGCCGCTTTGGAGCTAGGCCGAAGCCGCGGCCTTTCCTAAGGCCGAGGCAGCGGCGTGCTCCGCGGAGCGCATGTGTGCCGATCTAAGCAGATTGAACCGTTCGGATCACAGATCGGTGACGATCCGTTGCACCCCTACTGGGCAGCATTCAAAGTACTTCTGTCATTCACTCCTTTTAGCAAGAGGAGCAAGATTTGTACTGTGCCTAGACAGCAGTGGAAGGGTAAAATTCTTAGGCTGTCAGTGGAGCTTCCTGTATCAATAATTGCAAATATATCATTTTGGCTTAGGAGGCTCTAGTGTCTCTCTCTCTCTCTCTCTCTCTCTCTCTCTCTCTCTCTCTCTCTCTCTCTCTCTCTCTCTCTCTCTCTCTCTCCTACTCTTAAGCATTGAATCACCACTGCCGCTTCCAGTGATGACGGATTCGCTCTCTCGTGGACAGTTTTACCATCCAGCTCCAAGAGACTACTTTTGATAACATTGAAGTTGAGAGGCAGTGGCTACCAATTCAAGCATGCTCAGTGCAGGTAGTGCCTACCTTGTGTCAAACCAAAGAGGTCTTCATGAATAAGATTTACCAAAGAATATGGGAAAATGATGCAGATATCACACAGCAAATGCCTGGAGTCCTTTATCACCTAAACCAGCCAAGGTTCTACAGTTCTTACAACTGGGGCTGAACAGGGGCCTAGGTTCAAATATGTTTAAAGCTCAAAGTTCAGCCTTGTCTGCACTTGCAAGGGTTTAAGGAGTCCTTAACCCTTTAGTTATGCAATTCTTAAAAGGCTTGCATGAAGTTATAGACCTCTCAGGAAATCATTGTTCTCTATGTGGAACTTGCTTATGGTTCTCATTTCTATCCTACAGAATTGACTACACACTGCAAACCCTAAAGATTATATTTCTGGTTGCTACAACCTCTGTCAAAAAGGATGTCAGAACTGCAGGCATTGTACTCAAGGAGCCTCACTTAACGTTCTACCCGGACAGAATAGTCCTAAAACTCCAGACAGCTTTTATCCATGGGGTGTCTTTCCGCTTCCAATTTAACCAGGAAGTCAATTTGCCGTCTTTCTTGGTTGAGTGAGAGAACCACATCCCCTGGATGTTGAGCTAATGCTGGTGACCTGCTTGACCTTGTAGCTACCTTTTCATTCAGGAAAGCTGAAATATGTTCTTGGTTGCAGCGTGGCTTAAGGCAAGGTCAGTCAGCATCAACACGTTCAGTCACCTCCTAGATTGTTAAGACCATTAAAAGAGCCTATTCTTCAAGGCCTTCCTGTTTTGGAGGTCTTAAGAGCACATTTAACTAGGGCAGTGCCAGCTCTGTGGACAGCTCAGCGCTGAGTGTCTCCTGAGGTTATTTGCAAGTCAGCAATATGGTCCTCCCAGGACATCTTCATTACACTTTAATAGGTGAACCCGGCTCGCGACAGTAAAATTTGGAAAATTCATGGTGCATACTTGCGCTATTGATTACATTTTTCTTGCACCCTCCCGTATGGCGAGTTAGTCCCCATATGTATGCTGCCATGATGCACCGGGAAAATGAAAAATTGTATACTCCCCTTTCTGTAATTTTCCTTTCCTGGTACATCTTCATGGCAGCATACAGATGCCCACCCAAATGGTGAGAGTTACAGAGAATGCTGTGAGCCGGGTCTGTCTTTGATTTATAGTTAACCAGTCCTATCAGGTTGTTGGGGCGGAGTCACAACACATATGTATGCTGCCATGAAAGGAAAATTACGGAAAGGTGAGTATACAATTTTTCGTTTTCCTTTCAAATTTGGCTGTTAGTGAACATAACAAATACGAATTTATCTGAAGTTACGAATTATCTGAAATAACGAATGTCATATCTAAACAAATGGAATGGAACAAATTAATAAATAACAATAATAAAAAGGTTTGGTTATTATTATTATTATTATTAAGTGTTCTTGCATAGCAAGAGCACTTACTGTTATCTCACATATATTATTATTCTTATTATAGCCAAATTTACCACCCTAACTCCTCCCACAGCTTTTACACTACATAGACAGTAATATACTGAAACGTGCGGATTGTTCCCGATTGGTGTGCTATCACTTTGTGAAACGTTTCGCCGAATGGTTCATGAAATATCGTTGTTTTTGCGGCAAAATTGGTCCTATAGGAATGAATGGTGAAATATTCAAAACTAGAGTAGGAGGTGACAAAAGCTGACCACCCTATGATCAGCCAAAACATTATGACCCCCCATGATCAGCCAAAACATCATAACCAGCCAAAATATCACTGATCACTCCATGATCAGTCAAATAATTTATGACCACCCCATTATTAGCCAAAACATTATGACCACCCCATTATCAGCCAAAACATTATGACCACCCCATGATCAGTCAAAACATTATGACCACCCCATGGAAAAAAAAAAATTAAAAAAATCATTTTTGAAAAATAAATAATAATTTTGAAAAAAAAAATCATTTTTGAAAAAAATCATTTTTAAAATTAAAAAAAAAATAATTAAAAAAAAAAATAATTTTTGAAAAAAAAAAATAATTTTTGAAAAATGTTTTTTATCATAATCTCCCCTTGTGATTACATTCTAACTTCCTCAACCCACATTTTTAATCAGCTTCCGCGTGGCCAATCTAGATAAATGAACGGGCAGATGCTTTCTGGTTCCGGGGGGGACACTCATATATCTTCCCAGAATTGTGCCTTGTGAATGCTTCATGGGGTGTACAACGGCACGTTCTGAGACCGCTGTGTCCAGTGGACATAGCAGATTACCAATCATGGTACCAGGCCATTGTGAGCGACCCTGATACCATGTGATCACTGTGACCAATCATAACGATCACAGTTACAGTAGTAAGCAAGGTGGTCATTCATGACACCTTGCTTACTACTGTGTGATCTCTGTGATTGGTCACAGCGATCACATGGTACCAGGGTCAGTCACAGCTTTACAGTAGTACATACGTTTTCTTGAATGAAAACCTTTGAACAGTTTAACAGAATTACTGTAATAAGCAATCAGAGTGTAGAAAGTGTAGTGTCACTATAGTGACATTGTACTACTGTGGTGACCATGTACAATGTCTGGCTGCTCTGATATCACTGTAGCCAGCCTTTATCTCTGATCACTGCCACAGCAGTACAATGTCACCAGACCAGTGCTGCCAGTCAGTATCTCTAATCACCGCCGTCCGCTCATGGTGGCCCTAGTCACTGCCACCCACTTAGTGTCCTTGACTACCACCACCCACTCAGTGTTCCTAACGGGGCTGGACTGGGACAAAACTTTGGCCCTGAACTTCATCATGACTGGTCCACTTTAATTGTGAATGTCCCCAACAGCGCCCCCCTTACATCAGAGAGTCCCCATCAGAAGTCCCCTTCACATCAGAGAGTCCCCATCAAAAGTCCCCTTCACATCAGTGAGTCCCCATCAGAAGTCCCCTTCACATCAGAGAGTCCCCATCAGAAGTCCCCTTCACATCAGAGTCCCCACCAGCAGTCCCCTTCACATCAGAGTCCCCCTCAGCAGTCCCCTTCACATCAGAGAGACCCCCTCAGCAGTCCCCTTCACATCAGAGAGACCCCCTCAGCAGTCCCCTTCACATCAGAGAGTCCCCATCAGCAGTCCCCTTCACATCAGAGAGTCCCCATCAGCAGCCCCCTTCACATCAGAGAGTCCCCATCAGCAGTCCCCTTCACATCAGAGACTCCCCACCAGCAGTCCCCTTCACATCAGAGACTCCCCACCAGCAGTCCCCTTCACATCAGAGACTCCCCACCAGCAGTCCGCTTCACATCAGAGACTCCCCACCAGCAGTCCCCTTCACATCAGAGAGTCCCCACCAGCAGTCCCCTTCACATCAGAGTCCCCCTCAGCAGTCCCCTTCACATCAGAGAGTCCCCCTCAGCAGTCCCCTTCACATCAGAGAGACCCCCTCAGCAGTCCCCTTCACATCAGAGAGACCCCCTCAGCAGTCCCCTTCACATCAGAGAGTCCCCATCAGCAGTCCCCTTCACATCAGAGAGTCCCCACCAGCAGTCCCCCTCACATCAGAGAGTCCCCACCAGCAGTCCCCCTCACATCAGAGAGTCCCCACCAGCAGTCCCCCTCACATCAGAGAGTCCCCATCAGAAGTCCCCTTCACATCAGAGAGTCCCCATCAGAAGTCCCCTTCACATCAGAGAGTCCCCATCAGATTTCCCTTTCGCATCAGAACCCCCACCAGCAGTTCCCTTCACATCAGAGTCCCCACCAGCAGCCCGCTTCACATCAGAGTCTCTATCAGCAGTCCCCTTCACATCAGAGAGTCCCCATCAGAAGTCCCCTTCACATCAGAGACTCCCCACCAGCAGTCCCCTTCACATCAGAGTCCCCACCAGCAGTCCCCTTCACATCAGAGAGTCCCCATCAGCAGTCCCCTTCACATCAGAGAGTCCCCACCAGCAGTCCCCTTCACTTCAAAGTCCCCTCCAGCAGTCCCCTTCACATCAGAGAGTCCCCACCAGCAGTCCCCTTCACATCAGAGTCCCCACCAGCAGTCCCCTTCACATCAGAGAGTCCCCACCAGCAGTCCCCTTCACATCAGAGAGTCCCCACCAGCAGTCCCCTTTACATCAAAATCCCCACCAGCAGTCCCCTTCACATCAGAGAGTCCCCACCAGCAGTCCCCTTCACATCAGAGAGTCCCCACCAGCAGTCCCCTTCACATCAGAGAGTCCCCACCAGCAGTCCCCTTCACATCAGAGGGTCCCCACCAGCAGTCCCCTTCAAATCAGAGGGTCCCCACCAGCAGTCCCCTTCAAATCAGAGGGTCCCCACCAGCAGTCCCCTTCAAATCAGAGGGTCCCCACCAGCAGTCCCCTTCACATCAGAGAGTCCCCACCAGCAGTCCCCTTTACATCAAAGTCCCCTCCAGCAGTCCCCTTCACATCAGAGGGTCCCTACCAGCAGTCCCCTTCACATCAGAGGGTCCCTACCAGCAGTCCCCTTCACATCAGAGGGTCCCCACCAGCAGTCCCCTTCACATCAGAGGGTCCCCACCAGCAGTCCCCTTCACATCAGAGAGTCCCCGCCAGCAGTCCCCTTCACATCAGAGAGTCCCCGCCAGCAGTCCCCTTCACATCAGAGTCCCCACCAGCAGCCCCCTTCATATCAGAGTCTCTATCAGCAGTCCCCTTCACATCAGAGAGTCCCCATCAGAAGTCCCCTTCACATCAGAGAGTCCCCATCAGAAGTCCCCTTCACATCAGAGAGTCCTCCCTCTCCTCCCCCTCCCACATGTACTCACCGTTTTGAAGGCAGCTCCTCTCTCCAGTCATGTGATAACAAGTGCTAAGGGGAGAGAGGAAGGAAAGTCTGCCGGCTGTCCATCTCCCCCTGCAGGCTGGAAAGAGCATAACGCCCAATGCTCTCTCCAGCAAGTGATGGAAGCAGCTCCTCCTGACAGGAATGAAATCTTGATCACTCACTGTCAGTGACGAGCGGCTCCAGGACCACACCTGACTGGCCCACTGAGCCATCGGCCCACCCGGAAACTCCTGGTAGTCCCGATGGCCAGTCCATTCCTGGTTCCTAATCACCATCACCCACTCACACTTTTCCTAATCACCACCACACCAATCATATTGTCCCTGATCAATGTCTTACCAGTTACTGTGCCCCTGATCACCAACACACTAGTCATCTTGTCCCTGATCACTGCCATACCAGTTACTGTGTCCCCAATCATCCGAACACCAGTTACAGTGTCCCTGATCACTGCCACACCAGTCATATTATCACTAATTACTACCACACCAGTTACCTGTGTCCCTGATTGTTGCCACACCAATTACTATGTCCCTGCTTACCTCCACACCAGTTACAATGTCCTTGATCATTGCCACACCAGTCCCAGTACCCATGATCATTGGCACACCAGTCATATTGTCCCTAATCACTGCCACACCAGTCATATTGTTCACAACAATTAAGCCTAGTACACACGGCCTGAATGTCGGGTGACGTCGGCCGGTTCCATAAAAACTGGTTGACATTCAGCCTGTGTGTATGGCAGCCAGTTCGACAGAAGCCAACCTCTGTCAGACTTACATGCTGGAAAACCAGCGGCCAGCTGGTTCCCAATCAGCGCTCTCAGCCAATGGTGTCCCCCTGTCAGCTCAGCAGGGGAGATTGCTGTACTAATTTTGGACTGATAGTGT
Source organism: Aquarana catesbeiana (assembly GCF_042186555.1). NCBI lineage: Eukaryota > Metazoa > Chordata > Amphibia > Anura > Ranidae > Aquarana > Aquarana catesbeiana. The sequence goes on from NC_133327.1 coordinate 471,068,861, forward strand.
GTACCAGGCTTTAGTGTCCCTGATCACCTCCTCTGCCTGCTGTCTGTACTAACCCTGGCCTGCTTATTGACCATATTTCTGCCTGCTGCCTGGACTGATCCTTTGCCTGTTTGCTGACCATGTCTCTGCCTAGGGCCTGAACTGACCCATCTGCATAGAATATGTTTCAGGATGTAATTCTATATATGCGTATGCTGTGTGTGAGAAATGGCTTGTTAAAATGGCAAGATTGTGAAAAAAGTCATTTGATTTCTTCTTCATTTTTCAAAAAATTTTAACAAAAAATTACACCTAAAAAAACCTCACCATGCATCTAAATACCTTGGACTGTCTCCCTTCTAAAAGGGGTCATTTGTGGGGAATTTGTACTGTCCTGGCATTGTATGGCCTCAAGAAATGAGATCAGTCAGTACATCGGGACTGATCATTTTTAAAATATACAGTACCTGTATATACCATAGTTTGTAGACTTTATGACTTTTACACAGACTAAATAATATAAACTAATTTGAGTTATTTTTTACCAAAGAAATGTAGCAGAACATATATTGGTTTAAATTTATGAAGAAAGATTATTTATTTGCAAAATTTTATAACCAAACGAGGAAAAACGTGTTATTTACATTTTGTCTCAAAAAACTGGTAAACATTTTATTTGGGTACAAAGTTGCATTACTGAGTGATTCTTATTCAAAGTGTAACAGTTCTGAAATTGGCCTGGGCAGGAAAGGAGTGAAAGTGTTTGGTATTGAGGTGATTTAAAACTGATTTCCAGTTTTAGTTTTCTTCTTTTTTTTTTTTACTTAACATTTTTAACATTTGTTGCATTTTTAGGTTCTTTTTGGGGCTTTTCCATGTAGCTTTTTAACACCCTTTTCTGTCACTTTTTAAATAGCCTTTTTTTTCTTTGCTTCATTCAGTCTACTAATTAAGGGGAGTGGTTAATTGGTCCCAGGTGCTTGAGGCCTATATATTTTTCTGTAGAACTTATTGTGAGCCTGCTCATCTTTGAGCTTGCTGGAACTGGACTAAGTGGTGAGTTAAAAACCAGAGTAGGTGGAACTGGACTAAGTGGTGAGTTAAAAACCAGAGTTGAAAGCAAGAGGTTATAACAGAGGTCAAGTACCTGTGTAGGGTGAGTATGTACCTGTGTATTGTAAGTACATGAGTGCTGCAAGTGCACGTGGGCTGTACTGAGTACTAGTGTCAGGTAGTACCTGTGTATTGTGAGTACCTCAGTGTTGTCCGAGTAGTGTGTGTGGATTATTAGTACTTGTGTATTGTGTGTGTGTGTGTGCACATGGGTCTGTGAGTGCACGTGGGTTTGTGAGTGCACGTTAAATTAGTAGGTGCCCAGCGGGTGTGGAGATGCGACTCGGTGTATATCTTGCGGCATATATGCTTTCCTTGATCATCCGATCAAAGGCAAATACTGCTGTGCAAAATGTAAGCACATTGTTTCCCTGGAACAATTGTTTCTGTAGAATTCATTGTGAGCCTGCTCATCTTTGAGCTTGCTGGAACTGGACTAAGTGGTGAGTTAAAAACATTGTTTCCCTGGAAGCCCAGGTTCTGAATCTGGGGAAGCAACTGTCAGCACTAAGAAGACCCTCCATACTAAAGGAGAGCCATTGAGTGACATTGGTGAAACCAGTCAGGGACCAGTGCTGCTGGAGCTGAGGGACTCTCCTAGCTGCCGGGGAAGAACTCATCCAGTGAGAGTGGGGGGAAGCGAAGGGAAAGGAAAGACAGATTCTGGTGGTAGGGGACTCAATTCTTAGAAGGACAGAGAGGGCAATCTGTAACAAAGACCTGAAGTGCCGAAACTGTATGTTGTCTACCGTGCCCTCGGGTTCGGCACATCACGGATCTGGTGGACAGATTACTGGGAGGGGCTGGGGAAGACCTAGCTGTGATGGTGCACGTTGGCACCAATGACAAAGTCAGAGGCAGATGGAGTGTCCTAAAGAACGATTTTAGGGAGCTAAATTGAGCTAAATTCAGGACAAGGATCTACAAGGCAGTATTCTCAGGAATACTACCGGTACCTTGAGCCACACCAGAAAGGCAGAGGGAGATTAGGGAAGTAAACAAGTGGCTAAGGAACTGGTGTAGTAAGGAGGGGTTTGGGTTCCTGGAGGACTGGGCCGAATTCTGTCGGTCACCAGTACTATAGAAGGGACGGACTGCACCTAAATAAGGAGGGTGCAGATCTGCTGGGAGTGAAGATGGCCGAAAAGTTAGAGGGGTTTTTAAACTAGGCGACAGGGAGGGCCCAGAGGTAGAGAGAGTCAGCGCGGAACATATTCCAGAGGGTAGTATTGGGAGCATTAGTGGTAGGTTGACTAAAGCACACAAGTCCTAGTTGCAATCTCGAAACACCCAATAAGAGGATAGTATGCGACCGATCTAAACTACATGGCATGTTCACCAATGCTAGGAGCCTGGCGGACAAGATGGGTGAACTAGAGATACTGTTGTACGAGGAGGATTTGGATTTTGTGGGAATTTCAGAGACCTGGTTCAACAGCTCTCATGATTGTCTGGCAACCATTCAAGGGTATACCCTTTATCGCAGAGATAGAGAGGGTAAAAAAGGGGGAGGGGTATGCCTATATATCAAGAATAATGTACAAGTGAATGTGAGAGATGACATCACTAAGGGAGCTAAGGAGGAGGTGGAATGCTTATAGGTAGAGCTCCAGAGGGATGAAGCTTTTATACACTAACAGTGGAGGTGCATACCTCCAACTCATATTACTCTAACAATACAGCTGTAACCTAATTAACATGAGCTAATTAACTAATCCCTTTAGACAGCCTAGATGACTCAGACAAGACCTTTAGGTCAGACTGGCCGTCTTGTAGTTCAGAAAATCCAATCAACATTATCACAATAGCAGAGTTAATTAAACACAAACAACAATGGGGATCTAATGACTCTTAGATCCCATACTAGAGACTTATTTACAATACACATTTTAGCAGACAACAGACAGGTAGCTGGAATTGATGACATTAGCATTGAACAGTAGGAGTCCCAATGGTATGAATCAGTCACTATTCCAATATGGCAAATCCAGGGTCCCCAGAGTCTGTGTGTCCTGGGGGACCAGGACCCGAATCCACAGTAATACCACCTCAAGGGTCCCCAGGCATACAGCTCACAAAGAGCACTGTTCCCCCAAATGCAAGGGCCCACGATCGATCGGCAAGAGGCTAGCATACAGTCCCCTCCAAAAGTCTCTCTCCCGCCTAGGTCTGTTACATTTCTCCCCTTTCGGCAGGAGACTAACACAGGAGGAGACCCCAGACGGGTTGACTCCGAAGTTAGTAGTTCCAGTCCTCTAATGCCTGTACCCACACAGTACCCCAAACAAATTGTTCCAAACAAAGCATTACTCACCCAGCCAACCTCTGCCTCTCTCAGAGAACATATCTGCCGCTGGGAAGAGGCCTGGACTGGCCCTTCTCCCTGGAGTCCTTTCTGCCGCTGGAGAGAAAACAGGGTGTCTGGGCTCACTCCGTCATGCTGTTGGGGATCTGGGCCGACTGCCCAGCATCCCTGGGGTATATAGGTGGAGACTGAAGTCCCATCCACCTTCACAGGAAATCCATCCTCTGTTAGTTGAGGGCAGAGTCCAGCAGTACTCGGCCCTGTTGCCAGCCCTTCTGCTGGAAACCCCACACCATCTGCTCCGGCTAACTGTTGGGGAGGGACAACACACACCTCCTCTCCTCTCCCCCTGTATCTGCTGCTGGGAAGTGATTGCCACCTTCTCACCCTGAGCCTCTGAAACTTCCACAGGTGTGGGGCAGAGGTCTTGGACCCTCTGTCCAGTTGCCAGCGCTTCAGCTGGGGAAGTTCCTTGTAACTTCACAGATACTTCTGTTGGTGCTGGGCAGAGCACAGTGAAGTTTGGCCCTAATAACAGCTCTTCTTCTGCTGGAGGCTGACCAGGTTGTTCTTCCTCATCAGAAAAGTCTAGCAAATTCCCTGTCTCTGCAACTGGTGTCTGGGGATAAAGGTTCACCATCTCCTCTCCGTGGAACCCAGAAGATTCTATCAGTGCTGGGCAGAGGTTAGCAGAGCTCTGCCCTGTTGTCAGCACTTCAGGTTTGGGGATGGCAATCTTCAGATTTTCCACTGCCGATTCTCTGGCATTCTGCTGGACAGGCACATTCCTCCATCCAAGATCATACAATGCAAAAACAGGTTCATCCAGGTCAGTCAGCACTTGCTGCATCCGCTATAAGACCTCCGCCTCCATAGCTGCGGGGGCAGGTTGGCAAAGCACACTGTTACTCTGCTACATTGTCAACTCTTCAGCCAGGATTTCAGAGTTGTCAACTGGTATTTCCTGATAGTCCCAGGCAAAGGGAGCACCACCCTGCTGCTGAGCAGAGTCTAACAGCTGTTTGTAGGCGATCTCCAGCTCCCAATCCTGAACGGCCAGAAACTCCAAATCTTCCTGTGCCCAGTGCATTTCCTCCAAACGCCACTCCCGATCACTCCCAAAGTCAGGGTCCCTGGACAGCCTCCAGTACAACAATCCCAGGCCATCGTAGTCAAAGCCTTCCATGGGGCTGTCATCCGCTGTCCACGGGCACACTTGGGCTACATACCACTGGAAGGCTCTGTAGCTCTCGTCCAACCGCATTTCTGCCCGGATCAGCCTGCTTAACTCAGCTGTCCACTCCTGGTTCGGCTGTTCCCCCAATAACAGCAATCGTACTTCATACTGCAACCAGTACCTTACATGGATGGAGGGGAGAACTTTTCCCTGGTGTCGCTGCTCACGGGCTAGCGCTTCCTTCCAGAGTTCACAGCGGATAAAATCAAACCATTTCAGCAGGACCTGCTCTGATACTGGTCCTCTGTGCTGTATCTGCATCTCTCGCAACTTCCTTCTGAATTCCTCTTCCATGGTGGCTGGTATCTGTACCTCTCCTCTCCTGCTATCTGGACCTTGGATCCAGGTGATGGTTTGGATGTGTTCACGGCAAGGAAGCACGATCCCACCATTCCCTCCACGGCTCTCAAGTAAGTCTTTCAGCGTGGCTCTCCTGCAGGCTGGTTTGGAGTGTCCCAGTAACTGGAGAGCAAATCCCACGGCTGCCAACCAATGTAAGGAGCCCCGAGGTTGCTCAGTTCCACTCTCCCAACACTCCTCTGCAGCTATTGAATCAGACTGCAGATCGCAACATCTGATTGCTCGATCATCCAATGCTCCAGGATTAGAACTTCAGCTATGTGCCGTTCTAACCCAGTTGTGATAGCTCAGAACAAACACCAGGCAGGCTGTATGTAAGTTCAACCAGGAATCTCTTTTATTGCAATATACAGGCTCTTTTATACACTAACAGTGGAAGTGCATACCTCCGACTCATATTACTCTAACAATACAGCTGTAACCTAATTAACATGAGCTAATTAACTAATCCCTTTAGACAGCCTAGATGACTCAGACATGACCTTTAGGCCAGACTGGCCATCTTGTAGTTCAGAAAATGCAATCAACATTATCACAATAGCAGAGTTAATTAAACACAAACAACAATGGGGATCTAATGACTCTTAGATCCCATACTAGAGACTTATTTACAATACACATTTTAGCAGACAACAGACAGGTAGCTGGAATTGATGACATTAGCATTGAACAGTAGGAGTCCCAACGGTACAACTACATGGCAATTGAGGTTTAATGTAGAAACATGTAAAATAATGCATTTGGGTGGCAAAACTATAAATGCAATCTATACACTAGGGGGGGAGAACCTCTGGGAAATCTAGGATGGAAAAGGACCTGGGGGTCCAAGTGGATGATAGGCTCAGCAATGGCATGCAATGCCAAGCTGCTGCTAACAAAGCAAATAGAATATTGGCATGCATTAAAAAGGGGATCAACTCCAGAGATAAAACAATAATTCTCCCACTCTACAAGATCTGGTGTGGCTGCACCTAGAGTATGCTGTCCAGTTCTGGGCACCAGTCCTCAGGAAGGATGTACTGGAAATGGAGTACAAAGAAGGGCAACAAAGCTAATAAAGGGTCTGCAGGATATTAGTTATGAGGAAAGGTTGTGAGCACTGAACTTATTCTCTCTGGAGAAGAAACACTTGAGGGGATATGATATTAATTTACAAATATTATACTGGTGACCCCACAATAGGGATAAAACTCATTCAGGGAAGGGAGTTTAACAAGACACGTGGCCACTCATTAAAATTAGAAGAAAAGAGGTTTAACCTTAAACTATGTAGAGGGTTCTTTACTGTAAGAGCGGCAAGGATGTTGAATTCCCTTCCACAGGCGGTGGTCTCAGCGGGGAGCATCAATAGTTTAAAAAAACTATTAGATAAGCACCTGAACAACCACAACATGCAGGGATATACAATGTAAACTGACATATAATCACACCCATAGGTTGGACTTGATGGACTTTGTGTCTTTTTTTCAACCTCACCTACTATGTAACTATGTAATTTTTATTGAAGATTTATTTTCACATATAACAAAGAGCATTGAAACAAAGAGCTAAAATAAGCACAGTTATACAATGTTATTAATCAATGAGTTACACATTTGGATGCGTACATATGACATATCCTTGTGTTCATACATGTAGACTTTTTAAATAATGTAGACAGACCCAGGATCTAGGAGTAAGGGCAGGAGTCAAGTCCAACAACCCTCGACACCCTATCTGGGATCAAACTGTGTCGGGGAGAGAGACAACACCTCCCACCCCCAGTTCTTTTACTATTCTTTACTGTCTTTACTGTTGTGTACTGTTCTTTTACTATAAACAAGTAATGAATTATACTGGACTCTGTACACATTGTCAACATACGTATGTCCACCTAACTAGATCTAAACCAGTCTATACTAAGAGTGAAATGTTTGAACACATCAGCAAGACTCATTGTTCCTTTTGGATTGTTTTGCCAAGCTTTATGTGAGAATGGACACACCTTGAGAAGATTTTGTAACCATTTTCCTGTGTTGACACATTAATCGACCCTTTGTGAATGGGCGTATATATTTTTTCCCATTCCACCTCAGTTAAGTCTAGGGATAGTTCTTGTTCCCATTTGTGGCTTACCTTATTGGACTTGGGATTGTGGTTGGAGAACAGCATTAAATATATATCAGATATTGAGTGTCTTTGTGGTTCCTGTTTGCTGCATATCGCTTTGAATGGCGTGCGTTGGCATGTCCAGCATAGGGTTAATCTCGGATTATTTAGAAAGTGTTGGATTTGGATGTAGGTCCAGAATGGGAATGTATGTGTTGTCATGCGGGATGTAAGGAAGGATAGGGTCAGAAAGCGTCCTTTATTAAAGAAACGTTCTGCTTGGATTTTGGGGTGTGGCCAGATATCGGTTAAGAATGTGTCAGAAATACCTGGAGGAAAGCGTGGATTCTGGCGGATGGGGGTTAGAGGGCCTGGTGATGAAGAGATCTTTGTTTTAAGCAGACTTCTTTAAAGAGATGTAACGTGTTTCCTATTTAGGGGTGTGTTCTGCATGTCGGCGGGATGTGTTCCTTGTCCATCCAAGGGAGTTGGTTCAAGGGAATGTTTACTGTGTGCTTGTCTCTTGTTTCACTGTAAATACATTTCACTTAAAAGATGTATATACATTGTTTGGTCTCAGTTTCTGTGTGTAGCTGTGTCTCCCAGCTGCTGAATCCTGACAACTAGACATTGTATCTTGAGTATAACACAAATCAACGAATTGTATCAAAACCAATGTACTGTAATGGCCCCTGTACAAGTGAATGGTTTGGTCTCAGTTTCTGTGTGTAGCTAAATGTATCTGGTCTCCCAGCTGCTGAATCCTGACAACCAGACATTGTATCTTGTGTATCACACAAATCAACCAATTATATCAAAACCAATGTACTGTAATGGCCCCTCTACAAGTGATCAGGGTCACCTATAGTAGTCCCACTTCCTGCAAGCCTAGCCTACTGGTACATGGCTGCACCCAGGAATGACATGTTCACTGACCAGGAAGTACAGAGGCAGAAGAAAGGAAGAACAAGAAGTCCCTGTGGTTCCAGGAGTGCAGTTGTCAACAGGGGATGGCTAGGAATGGTATCTCGCAGGAACATAGTCAGCAGGATGTGAAGATGGGTTAGTTCAGGCCACAGGCAGAGACATGGTCAGCAAACAGGCAAATGATTGGTCCAGGCAGCAGGCAGAAATGTTGTCAATAAACAGGCCAGGGAGGATGATAAGGGACATTGTAACCGGTGTGGTGGTTATTTATGAGAATATGATTGGTGTTGTGGTGATTAGGGAGAATGACTGGTGTGGCAGTGTCAGGGTCTGGACTTTGCTTGCTGAGCCACCTGGAATGCTAGACAGTTCACTGGACAATTCCTTAAATGATCCTGGCTTGAACCATGTTTGTCTTGAACCTTAACAACAACAAGGAGAGGGGCGCCTCTGAGTATAAATCATAAATACATTTTATTAAAACAACAATATCCACTCACATGGAAGTTGGAGAAGTTGCATTAGGGTCGGTTGGCTGGGCTGGAGAGATGCGATGGAACTACAGGTCACAGCGGTTCCTGCAGGGCATGCCAGGTCCAAAGAGGATTAGTTCTTGCAGCCGGGTTCAGTCTCTTGCAGCGAACAGTCCAACACAAATCCTGCTGGGTTGGGAGCCAGGTTATGTCCCAGATGCACAGATAGGGGTTCCAGGGAAGGAAGGGAGAGATGTGTAGGACCCCAGAGCATCCGTTCAGCCGTGCTGCTGCTCACTGATAGAATGGTGTGAAGCCTCTAGGAAGGGAAAAGGCCGGCCGAGCCGAAGATCTCAAACGAGGCTTGGAGAGCAAGTACAGCGTGGCGCCCGGTGATGACGTCACACGCATGCAACGCGTTTCAGAATAGGCTTGCCATTGGTGGACGAATGGCCGCATTCCTTTGTCAAGCATAGGGAGAGAAGGACACAGTGGGCTTATATAAGCTGAAAAGAGGGGGGGGGGGCGGAAAGTCCGTGATTCACATAAAAAATAGGTAATGGTCGGCATTAGATGGCAGGGGGGATAAAAACAAAAACAAAAGGACCTTACAATGACATAGTGCAGAAAAAATAAAAAAGAGAATATATGTATATAATTTTACAACAGGGCTCCAATTAAGACAAAACATTGTGAATAAAACCAGGTAAGGTAAGATAAATTCAGGAACAAGCATTTAAAACATCATGAGGAAATAAATCATAAGGTACAGTGCAATAAAATAGATCAAATAAATATAAATAAATATACAGTAAATACAATAGACTGCCATAAGATGTTATGTATAGAGAGTGGGAGATGACTGTCAAGGATAGGGGATTAATAGTTGTAGTCTGCACCGTCTGGCGTGCAATATGGAATAAAACAATGTAAATTTAATTAATAAGTTATAAATTGATTCTGGGACTATGATTACAGAGAATATGGAAATAAACACTGATGGATTTTAGTATTTCAGGGTAAGTGGGGGGAGGCAGGGGGGAGGGGAGATATGTACATATATAAATGTGTGAGGGGGAGATGCACATGCACATATACATATATATATAAAAAAAAAAAAAAAAGGGGGGGGGGGGTAAAAAAAGGGGGGTAAAAAAAGGGAAAAAAAATTAAACTGAGACAAAATTTCATGGTAGCTGTAAAGTGGTAAGAGGAAAGGTTGTTATAGGACTGTGGATATCTCTATTCCTTCATTGAGGCCACCAGGGGAGAGTACATCTAAGCAGTATATCCAGAAAGTCTCTCTGGCGCAAAGCTTTTTGAACCGTTCAGCTTCTGACATGTGTTTAGGGATTTGTTCAATAACCCAAACAGACAGACCGGTGGTAGATTTGTTGTGACACTCGGCAAAGTGCCGAGGGACACTGTGTTTGTCCTTACCACCCTCAATGAGTCGTCGATGCTGGCCGAACCGCTGCCTGAGTGGGCAGATAGTTCGCCCAACATAGATTAACCCACAAGGGCACGTGAGGCCATAAACTACAAAATTAGACGAGCAGTTATAGAATTGTTCCAATGTATAAATTCTGCCTTTAGATAGAAAAGATTTTTTGCCATGTTCCACAAACATACAAGTCTTGCAGCGGGCTTTCTTACACTGATACATGCCGACTAGTGGTATGAGGGTGGTGGGGTTGGAAATGGGCTTGTCGATGGGCAATTTACTTGGGGCAATCCTATTTTTGAGACTCGGAGCCTTTCGGTACGTGATTCTGGGTATAAGCGGAAGGGAGGTTTTCAGAAGTGGATCCTGTAGCAAAATGGACCAGTGTTTCTTTAGTATATTTTCCATTTTTTTGTACTGAAAATTGAAGGTAGTGATAAACCTAGTGGAATGATCTGTTATCTCTTTATCTTTTTTGGCAGGTTTGCCTTTAGCGTAATAGTTGCATGCTTGATCAACTAGATCTTTAGGATAAAAAAAAAGGAAAAAAAAGAGAAAGTCTGAGAGCTGCTCCCTAACATGAGACACCTCCATCCCTATATTGCATAAAGAAACAGAGAATTTTGCCCGTGGGACTTTAAATGAAGTGTCCATGGTGATCACATATGAATAAAAAGAGTATAATAGTAACAAAATTTATTGGAATATATAACATCCAGTATAGATCATACACATAGGTGACAGTTACATAGAAACAACAACATGATAAAAAGGTCCAAAAAACATGACCATCATGACATAACATCAAAGTATAAAAAGTACAGATATACATGATACATCTCTAACCCGACGCGTTTCGCGAGCTCTCCTCGCTTCATCAGGGGCTGATGTGTATATCTGATGTCTGTAATAACAAGTAAAGAGTATATTGAAGTATAATATGTAATTGAACAATAACATGAAGTCAGAACTAGTAATCCGATACCTACTTGTCAGGTACTTGACCCCAAAGAGGGCGGCCCCAGGCAGGGGGCGGCGGGAATGCATCTCCCCCGGGAGCTGAGGGGGAGGAGACCACGACGCGGAGGTCCAGGATAAGGCACAGGGCAGGCATGGTAAATGCATGAAGAAAAGAAGGGAAAGATGGACCCAACTGGCACCCATAGTAGTTGAAGAGCGTACCCACTGTAATAAAGTATAAACAAAAATATGTATATATCTAAGATAATGGCAATAGCCATATCCAAAAGTGTATGCAATAATATGCTTGAGTATGGTGGGTGCTGGGTGAACAGCAGGGCATAAAAAAGAAGAAAAAAGAAGGTAAAAACAGAAACAAAAAACAGGAAAAAAGTAAAAATGGTGTCAGCCCACGTGTAACCCATGAATCTAGCAGGGCAAGCTCTCTATAATAAAATGTATAGATGTAAATATATTAATTAATTAAGGTCTACTTAATCACCTGAAAGTCCTACGTAGCATGTATATAGTACTAAGGTACATGAATATGTGTATTTAAAGAATATAAATAGTTAATGTCCCATTGTAATGAAAGTATAGCATAGTAGGCTAGGGTACAAGAGATACAGGAGTGTCCTGCAGAACATGGGGAAGTGTAATGTGAAGGGGAAGGAAGTGAGAAAGAAAAAGTGGGGGGGGGGAAACATGGAAGAAAAGGAAAAGGGGGAAAGAAAACAGAAATAAGAAAAGAGAGGAGAAAAGAAGAATGAGGGAAATTAGCAGAGAAAGGGGACAAGAGAAAATGCAAAAGTGAAGTGAAACGGGATACAAACAAACAGTGAAGTGAAGAAAATATTAAATATTATATTAGGTGAGCAGAAATAAAGAAGTAGCAAGTGATGTATACAAGGTGTACCTATGAATAATGAGTGCATTGGTGAAGTAACATGTATAGATATGGGTATAATAGTGATGCCTACCAGTATGGTCTCTCACCAGTGCACAAAAGGAGCCAAGCAAAGAGAAGACTGACCATGCCAGAACCCCCGCCTAAATACCCGGACGTCCGCCGTTGCCTCCGCCCCCAACGTCATACAAACGTCGGTGGGGAGGAAGCCGCTCCTACCGCGCCCGCCAGCGTGCGGCGGAACACAGCAGAGGCATCCGCCCACCATCCGGATGTTAACAGTGCCACGGAAGTGGGGACATCACAAATGCGGAAGTCTCTCACAGAAGCACACGGCATGACGCCGATGCACTGGTGGCTCCGCCCCTTCTGGGATAGAGGCGGAGACAGCAGGGGAAAGTAAACCCCATTTGTGCATCGCAGCTCCCGGGGGAAACGAACCGCCACCCCCAACCCCCAAGCCCGGAGCCACACACATGGAGCCAGGTCCGCAAGCAGAGAAGGGGAGTCACCTATGAATAAACATGTCATATTGTAAATGGGTAGTCAAGTATAATGTATATTTATTAGTGTATTCATAAACTGGATCTAGGAGCAGCAACAGACTGAGGGCATATGGTGTCTTCCACCTGGGTTCAATAAAAAAAAGAGAAAGTCTGAGAGCTGCTCCCTAACATGAGACACCTCCATCCCTATATTGCATAAAGAAACAGAGAATTTTGCCCGTGGGACTTTAAATGAAGTGTCCATGGTGATCACATATGAATAAAAAGAGTATAATAGTAACAAAATTTATTGGAATATATAACATCCAGTATAGATCATACACATAGGTGACAGTTACATAGAAACAACAACATGATAAAAAGGTCCAAAAAACATGACCATCATGACATAACATCAAAGTATAAAAAGTACAGATATACATGATACATCTCTAACCCGACGCGTTTCGCGAGCTCTCCTCGCTTCATCAGGGGCTGATGTGTATATCTGATGTCTGTAATAACAAGTAAAGAGTATATTGAAGTATAATATGTAATTGAACAATAACATGAAGTCAGAACTAGCCTGGGGCCGCCCTCTTTGGGGTCAAGTACCTGACAAGTAGGTATCGGATTACTAGTTCTGACTTCATGTTATTGTTCAATTACATATTATACTTCAATATACTCTTTACTTGTTATTACAGACATCAGATATACACATCAGCCCCTGATGAAGCGAGGAGAGCTCGCGAAACGCGTCGGGTTAGAGATGTATCATGTATATCTGTACTTTTTATACTTTGATGTTATGTCATGATGGTCATGTTTTTTGGACCTTTTTATCATGTTGTTGTTTCTATGTAACTGTCACCTATGTGTATGATCTATACTGGATGTTATATATTCCAATAAATTTTGTTACTATTATACTCTTTTTATTCATATGTGATCACCATGGACACTTCATTTAAAGTCCCACGGGCAAAATTCTCTGTTTCTTTATGCAATATAGGGATGGAGGTGTCTCATGTTAGGGAGCAGCTCTCAGACTTTCTCTTTTTTTTTTATTGAACCCAGGTGGAAGACACCATATGCCCTCAGTCTGTTGCTGCTCCTAGATCCAGTTTATGAATACACTAATAAATATACATTATACTTGACTACCCATTTACAATATGACATGTTTATTCATAGGTGACTCCCCTTCTCTGCTTGCGGACCTGGCTCCATGTGTGTGGCTCCGGGCTTGGGGGTTGGGGGTGGCGGTTCGTTTCCCCCGGGAGCTGCGATGCACAAATGGGGTTTACTTTCCCCTGCTGTCTCCGCCTCTATCCCAGAAGGGGCGGAGCCACCAGTGCATCGGCGTCATGCCGTGTGCTTCTGTGAGAGACTTCCGCATTTGCGATGTCCCCACTTCCGTGGCACTGTTAACATCCGGATGGTGGGCGGATGCCTCTGCTGTGTTCCGCCGCACGCTGGCGGGCGCGGTAGGAGCGGCTTCCTCCCCACCGACGTTTGTATGACGTTGGGGGCGGAGGCAACGGCGGACGTCCGGGTATTTAGGCGGGGGTTCTGGCATGGTCAGTCTTCTCTTTGCTTGGCTCCTTTTGTGCACTGGTGAGAGACCATACTGGTAGGCATCACTATTATACCCATATCTATACATGTTACTTCACCAATGCACTCATTATTCATAGGTACACCTTGTATACATCACTTGCTACTTCTTTATTTCTGCTCACCTAATATAATATTTAATATTTTCTTCACTTCACTGTTTGTTTGTATCCCGTTTCACTTCACTTTTGCATTTTCTCTTGTCCCCTTTCTCTGCTAATTTCCCTCATTCTTCTTTTCTCCTCTCTTTTCTTATTTCTGTTTTCTTTCCCCCTTTTCCTTTTCTTCCATGTTTCCCCCCCCCCACTTTTTCTTTCTCACTTCCTTCCCCTTCACATTACACTTCCCCATGTTCTGCAGGACACTCCTGTATCTCTTGTACCCTAGCCTACTATGCTATACTTTCATTACAATGGGACATTAACTATTTATATTCTTTAAATACACATATTCATGTACCTTAGTACTATATACATGCTACGTAGGACTTTCAGGTGATTAAGTAGACCTTAATTAATTAATATATTTACATCTATACATTTTATTATAGAGAGCTTGCCCTGCTAGATTCATGGGTTACACGTGGGCTGACACCATTTTTACTTTTTTCCTGTTTTTTGTTTCTGTTTTTACCTTCTTTTTTCTTCTTTTTTATGCCCTGCTGTTCACCCAGCACCCACCATACTCAAGCATATTATTGCATACACTTTTGGATATGGCTATTGCCATTATCTTAGATATATACATATTTTTGTTTATACTTTATTACAGTGGGTACGCTCTTCAACTACTATGGGTGCCAGTTGGGTCCATCTTTCCCTTCTTTTCTTCATGCATTTACCATGCCTGCCCTGTGCCTTATCCTGGACCTCCGCGTCGTGGTCTCCTCCCCCTCAGCTCCCGGGGGAGATGCATTCCCGCCGCCCCCTGCCTGGGGCCGCCCTCTTTGGGGTCAAGTACCTGACAAGTAGGTATCGGATTACTAGTTCTGACTTCATGTTATTGTTCAATTACATATTATACTTCAATATACTCTTTACTTGTTATTACAGACATCAGATATACACATCAGCCCCTGATGAAGCGAGGAGAGCTCGCGAAACGCGTCGGGTTAGAGATGTATCATGTATATCTGTACTTTTTATACTTTGATGTTATGTCATGATGGTCATGTTTTTTGGACCTTTTTATCATGTTGTTGTTTCTATGTAACTGTCACCTATGTGTATGATCTATACTGGATGTTATATATTCCAATAAATTTTGTTACTATTATACTCTTTTTATTCATATGTGATCACCATGGACACTTCATTTAAAGTCCCACGGGCAAAATTCTCTGTTTCTTTATGCAATATAGGGATGGAGGTGTCTCATGTTAGGGAGCAGCTCTCAGACTTTCTCTTTTTTTTATTGAACCCAGGTGGAAGACACCATATGCCCTCAGTCTGTTGCTGCTCCTAGATCCAGTTTATGAATACACTAATAAATATACATTATACTTGACTACCCATTTACAATATGACATGTTTATTCATAGGTGACTCCCCTTCTCTGCTTGCGGACCTGGCTCCATGTGTGTGGCTCCGGGCTTGGGGGTTGGGGGTGGCGGTTCGTTTCCCCCGGGAGCTGCGATGCACAAATGGGGTTTACTTTCCCCTGCTGTCTCCGCCTCTATCCCAGAAGGGGCGGAGCCACCAGTGCATCGGCGTCATGCCGTGTGCTTCTGTGAGAGACTTCCGCATTTGCGATGTCCCCACTTCCGTGGCACTGTTAACATCCGGATGGTGGGCGGATGCCTCTGCTGTGTTCCGCCGCACGCTGGCGGGCGCGGTAGGAGCGGCTTCCTCCCCACCGACGTTTGTATGACGTTGGGGGCGGAGGCAACGGCGGACGTCCGGGTATTTAGGCGGGGGTTCTGGCATGGTCAGTCTTCTCTTTGCTTGGCTCCTTTTGTGCACTGGTGAGAGACCATACTGGTAGGCATCACTATTATACCCATATCTATACATGTTACTTCACCAATGCACTCATTATTCATAGGTACACCTTGTATACATCACTTGCTACTTCTTTATTTCTGCTCACCTAATATAATATTTAATATTTTCTTCACTTCACTGTTTGTTTGTATCCCGTTTCACTTCACTTTTGCATTTTCTCTTGTCCCCTTTCTCTGCTAATTTCCCTCATTCTTCTTTTCTCCTCTCTTTTCTTATTTCTGTTTTCTTTCCCCCTTTTCCTTTTCTTCCATGTTTCCCCCCCCCCACTTTTTCTTTCTCACTTCCTTCCCCTTCACATTACACTTCCCCATGTTCTGCAGGACACTCCTGTATCTCTTGTACCCTAGCCTACTATGCTATACTTTCATTACAATGGGACATTAACTATTTATATTCTTTAAATACACATATTCATGTACCTTAGTACTATATACATGCTACGTAGGACTTTCAGGTGATTAAGTAGACCTTAATTAATTAATATATTTACATCTATACATTTTATTATAGAGAGCTTGCCCTGCTAGATTCATGGGTTACACGTGGGCTGACACCATTTTTACTTTTTTCCTGTTTTTTGTTTCTGTTTTTACCTTCTTTTTTCTTCTTTTTTATGCCCTGCTGTTCACCCAGCACCCACCATACTCAAGCATATTATTGCATACACTTTTGGATATGGCTATTGCCATTATCTTAGATATATACATATTTTTGTTTATACTTTATTACAGTGGGTACGCTCTTCAACTACTATGGGTGCCAGTTGGGTCCATCTTTCCCTTCTTTTCTTCATGCATTTACCATGCCTGCCCTGTGCCTTATCCTGGACCTCCGCGTCGTGGTCTCCTCCCCCTCAGCTCCCGGGGGAGATGCATTCCCGCCGCCCCCTGCCTGGGGCCGCCCTCTTTGGGGTCAAGTACCTGACAAGTAGGTATCGGATTACTAGTTCTGACTTCATGTTATTGTTCAATTACATATTATACTTCAATATACTCTTTACTTGTTATTACAGACATCAGATATACACATCAGCCCCTGATGAAGCGAGGAGAGCTCGCGAAACGCGTCGGGTTAGAGATGTATCATGTATATCTGTACTTTTTATACTTTGATGTTATGTCATGATGGTCATGTTTTTTGGACCTTTTTATCATGTTGTTGTTTCTATGTAACTGTCACCTATGTGTATGATCTATACTGGATGTTATATATTCCAATAAATTTTGTTACTATTATACTCTTTTTATTCATATGTGATCACCATGGACACTTCATTTAAAGTCCCACGGGCAAAATTCTCTGTTTCCTTAGATCTTTAGGATAGTCCTTGTCGGCAAACTTCTTTTTAAGTTGTATACTCATGGTGTCATAGTCGCTGTCTAGGGTGCAGTTCTGTCGTAGGCGGCAGAACTGACCTTTAGGTATGTTTTGTGTCCATTTTGGATAGTGGCAACTCCTATAGTGCAAATAGGAGTTGCCAGCGGTAGGTTTGATGTGGTTTTTTGCGATAATCATGTTGTCTAAATGACCCAGATCTAAATCTAAAAAGGCCAGATTAGTAGGATCGACAACGTGAGTGAAAGACAAGCCGTATGGATTGGAATTGCAATGTTGGACAAAAAGGGAAACTAGGTCGACAGGGCCATCCCAAATAATGATTATGTCATCAATGTAGCGGCCAAAAAATACAATATTGGCACAGTGGGGGTTGTTTTGTGTAATGAAATTCTTTTCCCAATAACCCATCGCCAGGTTGGCGTAGGAGGGAGCGAAATTCGCTCCCATCGCAGTTCCCTTAGTTTGTAGGTAGAAGTCGCCATTGAAATCGAAATAGTTATGGGTGAGGCAAAAATTGGTTGCCTCCAAGATAAATGCAGCTTGTCTGGGGTCGATAAAGGGATCTTGTGCGAGAAAAAATTCTAGCGCAAGTAAACCAAAAGAGTGTGGGATTGAAGTGTAAAGTGATGTGACGTCCAGAGATAACCAGAGGTAAGATGGTTCCCACTTGTAAGATGCAAGTAGTTCCAACAAGTGTGAACCATCTCTGATATAGGACGGTAATTGTTTAGCAATGGGCTGGAGATATAGGTCAATATATTGACTAAAACCGGTAGTAACACTCTCCATGGCAGCCACAATGGGCCTGCCAGGGGGAGAAGTGAGACTCTTGTGGATTTTAGGTAAGTGATAGAAATATGGGATCTGGTAAAAGTTTTTGGTGAAGAAAGAGGCTTCCGTTTTGTCGATCACTCCGCCATCAAGAGCTGATTTTACCAAAATGTTAACTTCAGCGGCAAATTCAATGGTGGGGTCCTTGGAAAGTTTTTTTATATGTAGTCTCATCTGAGAGGAGTCTAAGGGCTTCGTTAATGTAATCTGCCTTGTTTTGCAGGATAATACCTCCCCCTTTGTCCGCTGATTTGATGATAATGTCAGCCGAGTGTGTTAGGGAATCCAGAGCCTGGATTTCAGAAGCTGAAAGGTTGTGTATATGAGAAGGTATCGTGGTAGAAGTCTGGCAAAGTTTCAGGAAGTCAGCATATACTACTCTGTAAAAACTTTCCAGGTAAGGGCCTTTTGACTGGGCCTGATAGAAGATGGATTTAGGTTTTAGTGATGAGTGTAAAATAGGTGGTGACGTAGCAAGGTGTTGAGTAAAGAGACTAAGAGTGTCTCCTTCATTCGTTATGGAATCTAATATGTCTATGATGTCCCCATCATATTCAAACATATCT
The DNA here is from genome assembly GCF_042186555.1 of Aquarana catesbeiana. Lineage (NCBI taxonomy): Eukaryota > Metazoa > Chordata > Amphibia > Anura > Ranidae > Aquarana > Aquarana catesbeiana. Next base: position 471,087,497 of record NC_133327.1, read on the forward strand.
GTGGAAGGACTGGTGGGAAGAGGGATGCTCTGGCGTCCTACACATCTCTCCCTTCCTTCCCTGGAACCCCTATCTGTGCATCTGGGACATAACCTGGCTCCCAACCCAGCAGGATTTGTGTTGGACTGTTCGCTGCAAGAGACTGAACCCGGCTGCAAGAACTAATCCTCTTTGGACCTGGCATGCCCTGCAGGAACCGCTGTGACCTGTAGTTCCACCGCATCTCTCCAGCCCAGCCAACCGACCCTAATGCAACTTCTCCAACTTCCATGTGAGTGGATATTGTTGTTTTAATAAAATGTATTTATGATGATTTATACTCAGAAGCGCCCCTCTCCTTGTTGTTGTTTTAGCTTGCTGGACCCTGCTTTTGGTTCCTTTGGTGGCCGCCCTGACTGACCTCTTGTATATACTCCCAGTATATATGCATGAACTTACACATGCATTTTTACAGTTTTCAGTTTCTGGACTAATCGGTTTTACTTTAAAGGTAACTGTGCTTTGCGCCTTTTTACTTGTATTATCCTTTTTTCAGAAGCTCTAAGTGCCTCATGCACTATTGCCAAAGGAATATACATGTGTATATATGTATATTTTTTACCGTGTCCATCAATATTAATCTGCACCACCACCATTTTTGTTATTCCAATTCTGTGTATATATAATTTTGTGTATACCTGCAACAAACGGTTCCTTGTTGTTTTATCGTATATTGAAACTGCACTTGTATATCTGTTTATAAGGTAAATTTTCCTTCTAATACTACCCCCACAGATATTGATCCTAAGTGCCTCCCCACCCCCCCCCCCTCCCTTTTTTTGTTTTTTCTTTTGAATTTCCTATTGCCCTATCCCTCCGGTCTATTTATAATAATCCCTTATATAGTTGAACATACCAATATTTTATTGTTAAAGTTTATTTTTACATCATGGACCTTCTTAAAGACATAGAGACATATAGACACAATGTCCTGGAGGATATGTACACCATCCTCCCATCTACCATTTTTTCTAACGATATAAAATTAACAGGTGCCACTAGATATACCCTTTGCGGGAAATTTAAACACCTGGAGAGAATCATCAAAAACCTAAATCAGCAATGGTGGGATAGGTTTTTCTTGGAAAAATATATCTCGACCAAAATCTCCCCTCGAGGCCTCAGAATTACAAAAGACTGCCCATTTTTAAACTCCACCAGTAAAAAAGAATGGGAAACCATATCTGAATTTTGTACATCCAAATGGATGGAAATACTCATTGAGCATAGATTACATCTCTTCGAGAAACTTAAACTTGAAGCTAACACTATAGCTACAGAGATCACAGATCGTAGGGTTACAGTGCCACTCTCTTGGCTTGATATCCTCAAGAAAAACACCAAATCTGATGAGGACTATATGATTCAAACAAAATTGGGCAAATTCAAAAGAGATCTAGACGACTTTAATTTGAATAGAATTTTCAACTGGAAATCTAAATCTCAACAACCCCCTCCCCCATCTGATACCAGATTACCCTGTCCCCCTCCCTCCCTTTTCCCCCCCGCATCCACCACCAACCAACCACCTTTTGTACCCTCTTCCTCCCATCCCCCCTTGGCCCCTTCTTCCCACAGACCCACTTGTCCCCCCCGCCCCCGCCCATTACTTCCCACCACACCCTTGTCCCAACATCATCCGCCTCCACCCCTTATGAGCATTTCTATTCCCTATAGAAATTCTTCACTTGGTACTGTTCCTATGACTCGCATTAGTCATCCAACTAACAGAATCCCTACAACCAAATCCAGAAAACTGCTTAATGATCTTAATAATTTTTATAACAGGCCCTCCCATACAGGAAGGGGACGTGATAACATCACAAATGATATTGCCCCTGTGCCCAACCCTGTTTCCAAAATGATGTCTACATCTATCTCAGTCAGGGAATCATTAGATTTAGCTATGGATGTCCAATCTGCCTCCAACACCCCCATTGTTACTATCGAACCTTCGACTGAATGTCCTAAACCTCACACATCGGGTTCCCCCACCACCACAGAGTCCAATACTTTTTTAGTCCCCAGTCCTCCTCGAGCCAACCGGAGAAAACGAAAACTCACCGGAGAGGCTGCAGAGAAGGACGAAAAAAGTCCCGAAACAAATACACCGAAGCTCCGCAAACTGTAAAAATCTTCAACCTATCATCTCTCGAACTCTCCCCCGCAGACATTAGCCTACTTAGCAGAGGCCTTAATTTTGCCCCTATTAATAAGCCCAATCCTTTCCTTTTATTTAAAGATTTAAACAGATACATTCGCAACTTGACCCTCAAAAGGTTTTTCCATGCCAAATCACACAAACCTACTGAAGTGTGCCTGGACCCTCTTCCCACCAGTCCTTCCACAGATATGTTTGAATATGATGGGGACATCATAGACATATTAGATTCCATAACGAATGAAGGAGACACTCTTAGTCTCTTTACTCAACACCTTGCTACGTCACCACCTATTTTACACTCATCACTAAAACCTAAATCCATCTTCTATCCGGCCCAGTCAAAAGGCCCTTACCTGGAAAGTTTTTACAGGGTAGTATATGCTGACTTCCTGAAACTTTGCCAGACTTCTACCACGATACCTTCTCATATACACAACCTTTCAGCTTCTGAAATCCAGGCTCTGGATTCCCTAACACACTCGGCTGACATTATCATCAAATCAGCGGACAAAGGGGGGGGGAGGTATTATCTTGCAAAACAAGGCAGATTACATTAACGAAGCCCTTAGACTCCTCTCAGATGAGACTACATATAAAAAACTTTCCAAGGACCCCACCATTGAATTTGCCGCTGAAGTTAACATTTTGGTAAAATCAGCTCTTGATGGCGGAGTGATCGACAAAACGGAAGCCTCTTTCTTCACCAAAAACTTTTACCAGATCCCATATTTCTATCACTTACCTAAAATCCACAAGAGTCTCACTTCTCCCCCTGGCAGGCCCATTGTGGCTGCCATGGAGAGTATTACTACCGGTTTTAGTCAATATATTGACCTATATCTCCAGCCCATTGTTAAACAATTACCGTCCTATATCAGAGATGGTTCACACTTGTTGGAACTACTTGCATCTTACAAGTGGGAACCATCTTACCTCTGGTTATCTCTGGACGTCACATCACTTTACACTTCAATCCCACACTCTTTTGGTTTACTTGCGCTAGAATTTTTTCTTGCACAAGATCCCTTTATCGACCCCAGACAAGCTGCATTCATCTTGGAGGCAACCAATTTTTGCCTCACCCATAACTATTTCGATTTCAATGGCAACTTCTACCTACAAACTAAGGGAACTGCGATGGGAGCGAATTTCGCTCCCTCCTACGCCAACCTGGCGATGGGTTATTGGGAAAAGAATTTCATTACACAAAACAACCCCCACTGTGCCAGTATTGTATTTTTTGGCCGCTACATTGATGACATAATCATCATTTGGGATGGCCCTGTCGACCTAGTTTCCCTTTTTGTCCAACATTGCAATTCCAATCCATACGGCTTGTCTTTCACTCACGTTGTCGATCCTACTAATCTGGCCTTTTTAGATTTAGATCTGGGTCATTTAGACAACATGATTATCGCAAAAAACCACATCAAACCTACCGCTGGCAACTCCTATTTGCACTATAGGAGTTGCCACTATCCAAAATGGACACAAAACATACCTAAAGGTCAGTTCTGCCGCCTACGACAGAACTGCACCCTAGACAGCGACTATGACACCATGAGTATACAACTTAAAAAGAAGTTTGCCGACAAGGACTATCCTAAAGATCTAGTTGATCAAGCATGCAACTATTACGCTAAAGGCAAACCTGCCAAAAAAGATAAAGAGATAACAGATCATTCCACTAGGTTTATCACTACCTTCAATTTTCAGTACAAAAAAATGGAAAATATACTAAAGAAACACTGGTCCATTTTGCTACAGGATCCACTTCTGAAAACCTCCCTTCCGCTTATATCCAGAATCACGTACCGAAAGGCTCCGAGTCTCAAAAATAGGATTGCCCCAAGTAAATTGCCCATCGACAAGCCCATTTCCAACCCCACCACCCTCATACCACTAGTCGGCATGTATCAGTGTAAGAAAGCCCGCTGCAAGACTTGTATGTTTGTGGAACATGGCAAAAAATCTTTTCTATCTAAAGGCAGAATTTATACATTGGAACAATTCTATAACTGCTCGTCTAATTTTGTAGTTTATGGCCTCACGTGCCCTTGTGGGTTAATCTATGTTGGGCGAACTATCTGCCCACTCAGGCAGCGGTTCGGCCAGCATCGACGACTCATTGAGGGTGGTAAGGACAAACACAGTGTCCCTCGGCACTTTGCCGAGTGTCACAACAAATCTACCACCGGTCTGTCTGTTTGGGTTATTGAACAAATCCCTAAACACATGTCAGAAGCTGAACGGTTCAAAAAGCTTTGCGCCAGAGAGACTTTCTGGATATACTGCTTAGATGTACTCTCCCCTGGTGGCCTCAATGAAGGAATAGAGATATCCACAGTCCTATAACAACCTTTCCTCTTACCACTTTACAGCTACCATGAAATTTTGTCTCAGTTTAATTTTTTTTCCCTTTTTTTTACCCCCCTTTTTTTACCCCCCCCCCTTTTTTTTTTTTTTTTTATATATATATGTATATGTGCATGTGCATCTCCCCCTCACACATTTATATATGTACATATCTCCCCTCCCCCCTGCCTCCCCCCACTTACCCTGAAATACTAAAATCCATCAGTGTTTATTTCCATATTCTCTGTAATCATAGTCCCAGGATCAATTTATAACTTATTAATTAAATTTACATTGTTTTATTCCATATTGCACGCCAGACGGTGCAGACTACAACTATTAATCCCCTATCCTTGACAGTCATCTCCCACTCTCTATACATAACATCTTATGGCAGTCTATTGTATTTACTGTATATTTATTTATATTTATTTGATCTATTTTATTGCACTGTACCTTATGATTTATTTCCTCATGATGTTTTAAATGCTTGTTCCTGAATTTATCTTACCTTACCTGGTTTTATTCACAATGTTTTGTCTTAATTGGAGCCCTGTTGTAAAATTATATACATATATTCTCTTTTTTATTTTTTCTGCACTATGTCATTGTAAGGTCCTTTTGTTTTTGTTTTTATCCCCCCTGCCATCTAATGCTGCCCATTACCTATTTTTTATGCAAATCACGGACTTTCCGGCCCCGCCCCCCCCTTTTCAGCTTATATAAGCCCACTGTGTCCTCCTCTCCCTATGCTTGACAAAGGAATGCGGCCATTCGTCCACCAATGGCAAGCCTATTCTGAAACGCGTTGCATGCGTGTGACGTCATCACCGGGCGCCACGCTGTACTTGCTCTCCAAGCCTCGTTTGAGATCTTCGGCTCGGCCGGCCTTTTCCCTTCCTAGAGGCTTCACACCATTCTATCAGTGAGCAGCAGCACGGCTGAACGGATGCTCTGGTGTCCTACACATCTCTCCCTTCCTTCCCTGGAACCCCTATCTGTGCATCTGGGACATAACCTGGCTCCCAACCCAGCAGGATTTGTGTTGGACTGTTCGCTGCAAGAGACTGAACCCGGCTGCAAGAACTAATCCTCTTTGGACCTGGCATGCCCTGCAGGAACCGCTGTGACCTGTAGTTCCACCGCATCTCTCCAGCCCAGCCAACCGACCCTAATGCACTTCTCCAACTTCCATGTGAGTGGATATTGTTGTTTTAATAAAATGTATTTATGATTTATACTCAGAGGCGCCCCTCTCCTTGTTGTTGTTTTAGCTTGCTGGACCCTACTTTTGGTTCCTTTGGTGGCCGCCCTGACTGACCTCTTGTATATACTCCCAGTATATATGCATGAACTTACACATGCATTTTTACAGTTTTCAGTTTCTGGACTAATCGGTTTTACTTTCAAGGTAACTGTGCTTTGCGCCTTTTTACTTGTATTTGTCTTGAACCTTGAACTCTTTGCTCCTCCCATGTATTTCCTGATTTAAGCCACGTCTCTGCACTTCCTGTTTGCCAGATTATTGTGCTCTCTCCAGCCAATATCTTGTTTTTGTCTCTCCTGCTGCTGTCTGTATCTAGGCTACCATTTATTACCGACCTTGACTATGCTTCTGCTTGATCCCTATCTGCTATATCTGCTACTGGACCCTGGCTTGCTCACCTCCTACTGGGGCGATCCTGGGGACTGCGACCTGGTACTAACACGCAGCAAAACCCATCTCCACCATCAGGAGCTCTGGTGAATATTGGTTAGTAGTTAGACACTGTACCTCAGCTGAACCCATATTAACAGCAAGGGTGATCTGCATGTATACCTGTCCTGCTTGTCGGTGGGTGCTACTCCACTGCTGTAGCCTGACTGCAGACAGTGACAGAATAATCTGTCCCAAAATATGGAGGCCATTGTAACAGGTGCTGTGGTTTCTCTCGAGGTGCAAATCACTAAGTTGCAGGCGTTTGGTGTTTACTACTGTTTTGCTTGAGTCTATCTAGCAAGGTTACTCTGTGGTATAAGCAAGGAAGCTGAGATTTCTGCAGTGTGTAAATGTGCTTTTACTATACAAAGATGCTGTACATACAAAACTACTACAATCTTAGGAATACAATACAAGACTGACAGATATCTATAACAAGCAAAATGCCTAGCAAACTGAACAGCCTATGGTCTATAATAGTACAAATACACTTAAAGGTTACTTATCTTCTGTTACTGTATGTTCGTTATCTCCATTGGCAACGATTTTTCTGGAGCGTCAGGCACTGTTCTTCTATCATGGGTGGCTTCTGATGTTACAGCATGATGGTGTGTGTGTGTGTCTACTCACCCCTTTTATGTGTCAGGCTGTTTGCCATAGTTTTCTCTCAACTAACACAGAAAATCTCTTCATTACTAAACTCATTCTAAACATGAATTTTCCTTGAATGCAACACCTCCCATTTCTGTCATTGAGAAGGTCTTTAACTAAAAAGTTCATTAGAAAGTCCATTCTCAAGTTCTTTAGAAACAAGTCCAGGCTTGTAAAACATCAAAGGCCTTGCTCTCCACAGCTCTTGTGATTTTCCGTCATTCTTTCCATCATGTCCTATGGATCAAATCAGATACAGCCTGTGGAGTGGAAAACAAAGCGGATTATCTGTTCCTTCTAATAATACATACACAGTAGATCCAAGCCCTTCAGCTACAATCTCTCCTCTAAATGGCTTCTTGCCTGGATATCTGACTAACACTTTGCCCCCTGCCTGTACCCACTTCTGACCCTCCCAAAGAACATTAATAGGGAGGAGAGGAAATATACTGATATTTCCCAGAAGATCACTTCTGTTTATTTTGGAAGGTTTGCTGTTATGTAACCTCACTTTCCACTCTTGCTGAGAAGTATCCACTAATCAGTCAGAGTCCCAGCCACTGTCTTGAAGCTCATCTGCCAATGCAAATGTAACTTCAAACCTTCCTGCCAGATTCCCTCACATTCCTAGATAGGCTTCAGCCTCAGATACGTCACTCTTGGTTTCTATATCATGGGAAGCAGTAACATGGTATCTTTTAAGCCCTGTTCTTTCAGGAACCTTACATAAATACTGAACTCTGCACTCCAGCTGTGGAATCTGTGCCCCAGCCCCTACCATCCTCTCATATGGTGTGCTTTTGGCTATTGGCTAGAATTTAACAACATGACTGCCTGTGTGAGGACCCGATCCCACCCCCTTAGTGTATTGGGGGGGAGTTTTTGTATCTGGTCCATCAATAGCCCGTTGTATCTTTCAATTAAACCAGCTGCCTGTGGATGGTATGGGATGTGGCACAACCAGTACACTCCAGAATCTTTGGCCCACTGCTGTACTGTTGATCTGGTGAAGTGTGAGCCGTTATCACTTTGGACTTGTTTGGGACAACCATAAGCAACGACAAGTTTCTGGAGCAGTTGAAACGTTGCGGCATGATCTGCACGTTTGCAAGGATGAACAAGCATAAGTCCTGCATAGGTGTTTACTGCAGTGCAACAATATCTCAGTCCATTGTTTCCCCGGGGCAGGGGACTGATGAAATCGATCTGCCAGATCTCTTCAGGCCTCTCACCCCTCTTAATCGACCCGGTGGAGTACTTTTGCAATGGCTTTTGTCGCACTTCTCCACACACTGTACAGTTCCCTATTACAGTCTTTATCATGTCCATGGATATAGGCAATCCTCTCTGCTGTGCCCATTCATATGTTGCTTTCTGCCCCAAATGTCCAGATTGCTTGTGGGCCCAGTTGGCCAAGTTCATCGAGACAGGATCAATTGGCACAATTGCCTTCACTTTGGCGATTTCATCTGCAACTCTGTTATAGTTCTCAAAGTTTTGGACTAGGGGCACATGTGCATCAACATGCACAACTTTTATGGTGCGGGAGTGAGCTTTCTTCCAGATGTAGTCCCAGACTTCCTTGCCTCCCCACACCACATTTCCATGAATCATCCATTCATTGGACTTCCACAGGGGCATCGAAGTTGTCAGTCCTTTAAAAACCGCCCAGCTGTCAGTGTAGATAGTGACATGGGAAGAAGGATCCTCCTGAAGAGTCATCACCACCGCTTTTAACTCTGTATACTGACTGGACCCTTCCGGTCTCATGCAGGACTGTGTCTGTACTTGGGTTGTAGGCTGCTGCTGTCCATTTACGTCCAGACGAGGTGACTATGGCTGAACCATCAATGAACCACACTGACTCCTTCATGTCTTCTGACAGAGGCTCAAAGGGTGGAGCCTCTTGAATGGGGGATGACTGCAGCACAGGAATTTCTTCTTCTGGCCGGGTGCTGGTAAAAGTAACAAGCCCTGCCAACTGTTTTGAAATGTCTCTAACATCCCCAGCTGCAATACCCCCTCTTTCTTGAAGGTACCACTTCCATTTCATCAGTGTCTGGTTCTGGGCTACAGCTGCCTTAGTGGTCAGTCCATTATCTCTCACCCATCCTGCTATTGGCAATGCAGTATGGATGGTGACTGTGTCCTTTCCTGTAATGGTCTCTACATGTTGAAGTGCTGTGTAGGCCCCAAACAGGTACTTCTCTAGGGGCGTGTATCTCTTCTGTGCCCCTGTCAGTTGTTTGGACCAAAATCCAATGGGTATTGCTCTCAGTCCTTTCTTTTCATTTGGCTGCCACAGACTCCAAGATATGGTACCATTCTGCTCCACTACATCCAGCTGAAATGGTACTTCTTGTCTCACGGGTCCTAATCCCTGATGCTGCAAAATAGCTTCTTTAGCATCCAGGAATGCAGTCCACTGCTCTGAACCCCATGAGAACTCTTTTTTTTCTGGTGACATTATATATAGGCCTCAGAATCCGTCCAAGATGTGGGATGAACGATCTCCAGAACCCCACAACTCCAATGAACTTCTGTGCCTCCTTTTTGGTAGTAGGGGGCGACAGCGCCTGGATAGTTTGCACAATTGTCTCTGGAATTTTCCTCTGCGGCCCAGTCCACATCATTCCCAGGAATTTCACTTCTGTGGCAGGTCCTTGAACTTTGTCTTTGTTGATAGCCCACCCTTTGTTCTCCATGTGATGTATCAGCAGGTGCAGTGCTTCAGTTACATCTTCTTTTGTTCCAGAGATCATAATGTCATCAATGTAGTGGAACACAGCGACTTCCAAACTCAGCTTACTTAAATCTTTGGCAATGAGTCCATGACAAATCATTGGAGAATGAACATAGACTTCAGGAAGCACGGTGAAAGTGTACTGGCGGCCCTCCCACACCATAGCAAACTGGTCTTGACACTCTGGGTCTATCAAAATCGAAAAGAAAGCATTAGCCAGGTCTATCACAGCATGATATTCTCCTGCATTTTTAGCAATTTCTCAACAATTGAGATCATATCTGGTACAGCTGACTTCAATGGAGGTGCCACTTTGTTTAGACCTCTGTAATCCACAGTCATTCTATATGTCCCATCAGTTTTTTTACTGGGAACACCGGAGATGAGAAAGGACTTACAGCAGGTCTAAGGATCCCTACTCTCAACAGTTCTTGACTAGTCTCCCCAATTTCTTTGTGGCCTCCAGGAAGTCTGTACTGCTTGAGACAGACTGGCTTCTCTGGTGGAGGAATGTAGACAGGGGTCCATTTCGCATGACCTCTGACCACAGCCTTCATCGCCCTAACCAGATACGCTTTATCAGGATACCTGAATGTGAATGTACCTCTTTCAGTCTGAACTGACTGACCTTGAAGTACATCCATCCCAAGAATATTTTCGGGTAACTCTGATACCAAAACATTTGTCATAAATCCTGATCCCTTGCCAATAGCCAATTTCACCCATATCCTAACTGCTGGTGTAGTTTGCCCTCCCAAACCTTCTACATAAATCAATTCTCCTTTGTGATGGGAAGGATTTCCTTGCAAAAGTGTAACTTCGGCTCCGCTATCAACTAAAGCCATTACATGTGTAGGAGAAGATGACTCCCCCCAACATACAGTGACAGGTGCATATGGGCTTTGGTCGCCTGCTGTCCCTGCCCTCACGGCTATTACAGGAGACTCACCTTCCCTTCATAAAGGATAAGGAACCCCCCAATCCCATTTTCGGATTCTTTCTAACTCCTCCCCAGGATAAAAGGATTTGGGTTCATGTTCAGTTTTGGGAATTGGTTTGGGGCTAACAGGAGGGGTCTGTTCTGTTTCCTCTAAGTCTAGGCTGATGTTATCTTCATTAGGAGTAGTGTTTCTAACCCTGACAGTTTTCCCTACTAAATGTTTCCCCCTCTTCAGCATTTCTGCAATAGATATCCCATCTATCTCATCTTTAGGTACTCCTGCCTTTAATAGGTCCACCCACATTCCTTTCCTAGAAATAACTAGCCTGGTTTTCTCTTCACCTCCTTTCTTCTCTGTTCTTCTCTGTTCTTTTCTGCTTGTATTCTTCCTGTCTGGCCTTGACCTTATCTACTGCCCTGACAGGTTTTGTTTTAGTCTCCTCTAGCTCCCCCAACTGGCTTAAAAGGGTTGTGGCTTCATGAATCTTGCTGTTTAATCCCAGGCCTCCTAACAAGGACAATAATGGAGCCCTGAGATTAAATGGCGCAGATTTCATCAGCTTAGAGCGCAGAGCAGACATAAAGGGTTCCATATCTGGACCCATCCATTCTGGAAACGTATTTAATCCGGTTATACAACGCATCTCACGTAACCTGGAAATACCCTCTCCTATTGCTCTCAATGAGTAGGTATTTTCCAGGTCAGTAGGACTAGCGCATACTTGGACTATTCCATCTCTCATGAGATCTAACAGTGAAAAATTCACACTAAACTCTCTGGCTTTTCGCATTGCCTGATGCAATTGTGGATCATGGGTTAACACTCCCATAGTCACTGCTTCCTTACCTGAGAAAACACTGTCCGCCCCTTCATCCCATAAGCGTAGGAGCCAGGTCAATAGGGGCTCCCCAGACCTTTGTTTGTATTGTTTTGCCAGCTCATGGAGTTCAGTTTATGTAAACTCCCGTACTTCTTCAAATTCAACATCTCTGGGGTTGCGATAATGCACATCCCCATCTGCCATATCCTCTCTATCATGTTGCCATTTCCTATGCTTAGTAGTGAGAGGTCTGGCATACTTTTTCTTTCGCACTAGCAGATCATGATGCGAAATATCAAACTCTATCTCCTCATCCTCACTATCATTTGAGGAAAGCACATCCTCACAATCCCAATTTTGGGATGTGACAATTGCACGTACCCTGGCTTTACTAACAGGTTTACGGCCCTTCCTTTTCCTTACGGCTTTAATTGATTTGGTCATAAGGGCTGCACACCGCTCTTGCAAATCATCAGCCCGACTAGCAGTTGAACGTACACACTCTGAAGCAACTGCTAGCTGGTATTTTAATACCTTAACTTCTGCCTCTGCCTTTTCCCTTCTCTGTGATTCAGTGTAAGGAAATCATTAAGGAAATACCAGCCCACAGTGGACACTGTCCTCTTCTCTTTTTTACTTTAATCCAACCCCTTAAGGCTAAAATCTACAAATTGATCTGAGACTTTATCACCCTAAGTCAGCTTCCAGGGAGAAGCATACTTAACAAATTCTTTAGCAAGAGGCTCCCACTCATTGTCTCTGGCCCATATAGGTAAGCTGCACACTTCCTTCTGGCCACCAGAACCCTCTGCAGCCTTGCTTTTCCTAAACAGCTTACGCAGCATTTTACCTAGCACAAGCTACACAACACACTACAGAAAAACACGTCTGCTTCAGTTGAATTATAGCACAGATCGCGGCACGAGCCCCCAAATGTTTTGCTTGCGTCTACCTAGCAAGGTTACTCTGTGGTATAAGCAAGGAAGCTGAGATTTCTGCAGTGTGTAAATGTGCTTTTACTATACAAAGATGCTGTACATACAAAACTATTACAATCTTAGGAATACAATACAAGACTGACAGATATCTATAACAAGCAAAATGCCTAGCAAACTTAACAGCCTATGGTCTATAATAGTACAAATACACTTAAAGGTTACTTATCTTCTGTTACTGTATGTTCGTGATCTCCATTGGCAACGATTTTTCTGGAGCGTCAGGCACTGTTCTTCTATCATGGATGGCTTCTGATGTTACAGCATGATGGTGTTTGTGTGTGTCTACTCACCCCTTTTATGTGTCAGGCTGTTTGCCATAGTTACCAAACAACAGAAAACATGCCTGTACTGTAGCTGTAGAAACAATGGACTGTTGAAAACTGTATCTACGTACCCATTGTCTAATCAAGCCAACACCTGACAGTAATCAGTAAACAGTCATTCTTTCAGTTTGAGAACTGAAAAAAAACCTCAAACAAGTAAATCTTTCGTGTGTACTGTAGCTATAGAGACAATAGCCTGTTGAAAACTGTAATGCCCGTTCACACGGTCGGATTTTCCGACGGAAAATGTGTGATAGGACCTTGTTGTCGGAAATTCCGACCGTATGTAGGCTCCATCACACATTTTCCATCGGATTTTCCGACACACAAAGTTTGAGAGCAGGCTATAAAATTTTCCGACAACAAAATCCATTGTCGGAATTTCCGATCGTATGTACACAAAGTGCCACGCATGCTCAGAATAAATAAAGAGATGAAAGCTATTGGCTACTGCCCCGTTTATAGTCCCGACGTACGTGTTTTACATCACCGCGTTCAGAACAATCGGATTTTCCGACAACTTTGTGTGACCGTGTGTATGCAAGACAAGTTTGAGCCAACATCCGTCGGAAAAAATCCTAGGATTTTGTTGTCGGAATGTCCGATCAATGTCCGACCGTGTGTACGGGGCATAACAATACAACAATACCCATTGTATCCAGCATTTGTTTGAGAAAGTCTGTCTCTGTGACACCAAAATGCTATGAGCCTTATAGAAAAAATTTATTTTATATCAAACGCAACACAACTACTAGGAAAGGTTTTTCTGAATTACAAATTGAAGTGACAGGGCTACAAGATGACATCCTTGATCTCTATAGACAATTGAGGGACTTGCATTCCTGAGATACTGCTGCAGTAGATGCACATGTGCCCCTACCACTCAAGTTTAATGGGGGCCATTGCCATTACAGAGGTTTCCTTAACCACTTCAATACAGGGCATTTACACCCCCTTCCTGCCCAGATCAATTTTCAGCTTTCAGCACTCTCACACTTTGAAAGAGAAATACTCAGTCATGCAACACTGTACCCATATGATATTTGCGTCCTTTTTTTCACACAAATAGAGCTTTCTTTTGGTGGAATTTAATCACTAGTGGGTTTTTTTAATTTTTGTGCTATGAATAAAAGACCTTAAATTTTGTGAAAAAAATGCCTTTTTCTTTGTTTCCGTCATAAAATTTTGCAAATTAGTAACTTTTCTTCATAAATTTTGGCCAAAATTTATACTGCTACATAGCTTTGGTAAAAATAACCCAAATTAGTGTATATTATTTGGTCTTTGTGAAAGTTAGAGTCTACAATCTATGGTGCCAATCACTGAAAATTGATCACATCTGATCAGGCCTTCAGTACATCAGGTGTATCTCATTTCTTGAGACACTAACAAGTCAGGAAAGTACAAATACCCCCCAAATGACCCCTTTTTAGAAAGTAGACATTCCAAGGTATTATGTAAGTAGCATGGTGAGTTTTTTTTAAGTTGTAATTTGTTCCCACAATTCTTTGCAAAATGAAGATTTTTTTTTGTTTGTTCTTTTTACAAAATTGTCATATTATCAGGTTATTTCTCACACACAGCATATGCATACAACAAATTGCACCCCAAAATACATTCTGCTACTCTTTCTGAGTATGGCGATACCACATGTGTGAGACTTTTACACAGCCTAGCCACATACAAAGGCCCAACATTGAAGTAGCACCTTCAGGCGTTCTACGAGCATAAATGACACATCTCATTTCTCAACCACCTATTACACTTTTGAAGGCCCTGGAGCACCAGGACAATGGAATTGCCCACAAAATGACCCCATTTTGGAAAGCAAACACCCCAACGTATAATCTATGAGACATAATGAGTCTTTTGAATGGTTAATTTTTTTCCAGAAGTTTTTGGAAAATGTGGGAAAAAAAATGAAAACGCATTTTTTTTACACAAAGTTGTCAATTTATAAGATATTTCTAACACATAGCATGTATATAGCAAAAATTACACCCCAAAATACATTCTGCTACCCTTCCCGAGTATGGCAATACCACATGTGTGAGACTTTTACACAGCCTGGCCACATAGAGAGGTCCAACATTGAAGTAGTACCTTCAGGCATTCTAGGAGCATAAAATACACATCTCATTTTATTCCTACCTATCACATTTTTGAAGGTCCTTGAGCACCAGGACAGTAGAATTACTCACAAAATGACCCCATTTTGGAAAGCAAACACCCCAACGTATATTCTATGAGGCATGGGCTGGAGATAGGTACCCGGTTACCCTGATGGGCTGGTGACAGGTACTCGGGTACTCTAATGGTCTGGTGACAAGTACTCGGGTACTCTGATGGCCTGGTGACAGATACTCAGGTACTCTGATGGGCTACAGATAGGCACTCAGGTACTCTGATGGGCTGGTGACAGGTAGTCAGATGGACTGTGACAGGTACTCAGATGAACTGTGACAGGTACTCAGGTATTTAGATGGACTGTGACAGGTACTTGGGTACTTCTATGGACTGTGACAGGTACTCAGGTACTCCTATGGACTGTGACAGGTACTTGGTTACTCGTATGGACTGTGACAGGTACTTGGTTACTCAGATGGACTGTGACAGGTACTTGGGTACTCATATGCACTGTGACAGGTACTCGGGTACTCAGATGGACTGTGACAGGTACTCGGGTACTCATATGGACTTTGACAGATACTCAGGTACTCCTATGGACTGTGACAGGTACTTGGGTACTCAGATGAACTGTGATAGGTACTTGGGTACTCAGATCGACTGTGACAGGTACTCAGGAACTCTGGTACTCATATAGACTGTGACAGGTACTCTGGTACTCAGATGAACTGTGACAGGTACTCAGATGAACTGTGACAGGTACTCGGGTACTCATATGGATTGTGACAGGTACTCGGGTACTCACATGAACTGTGACAGGTACTTGGGTACTCAGATGGACTGTGACAGGTACTCAGGTACTCCTATGGACTGTGACAGGTACTCAGGTACTCGGTTACTAATATGGACTGTGACAGGTACTTAGTTACTCAGATGGACTGTGACAGGTACTCAGGAACTCCTATGGACTGTGACAGGTACTCAGGTACTCGGGTACTCAGATGAACTGTGACAGGTACTCAGATGGACTGTGACAGGTACTCCTATGGACTGTGACAGGTACTCAGGTACTCGGGTACTCAGATGAACTGTGACAGGTACTCGGGTACTCAGATGGACTGTGACAGGTACTCAAGTACTCTGGTACTTATATGGACTGTGACAGGTACTCAGGTACTCCTATGGACTGTGACAGGCACTCAGATGAACTGTGACAGGTACTTGGGTACTCATACGGATTGTGACAGGTACTGGGGTACTCAGATGAACTGTGACAGGTACTCGGGTAATCAAGAAAAGGGAATTATTGGTATTATGGACTTTACGGAAATCATGGCCTGGTAAGGTCACCCATTTCCATCCCTAGGGACTTTAAATGAAACCAAGACCTGGTAAGGTCAAGCGTTTCCATCCCAATCTATAGCACAAACAAGGGGATTATTGGAGGGGAGGTTGGGACTTTATATGAAGCATGTACCAGCAAGCAGGTAGTAAGATGAACATAGAGGAATTTATTGACATAATACCAAAGCACATACGTTACAATCGCAAAATGCATACAAGATAAAACAGGTAGGTACATGATGTAGTATAATAAACATTCATGATAATATTTGTTCATACAATTAATAGAAAGATGAACAGGGTAAAAAGTTAGATAATGGTAACTTAAGATATCACCTGAAATAAATTCCCTAGTACATCATGATTTCAAGGTAGGGTAAAATAGGGTAAAAACCAGTAATATCTGCTGGACCTAAGGCCTCGCTAGACCTGTGGGGGGGTTGGAAAAAATAGGATTGCTAAGGACTGGATAGACGGTTAAACACGGCATTGGTGGCTCAACGCGTTTCGTGGCTTCCATGCCACTCATCAGGAGCGAGCCCGTGTAATATCTGAAAAAATATTTATAAAAAATATTGGGATAATTACATAATGCAATAGAACAAAAAACATTAGTAAAGGGGGAGCGTGGTAAACGGACCCCCAAAATTGCTGTATGGGGATACTCACTGAGAGACTGTATAGTGACGGTGCAGTGGCGGGGTCCCAAGAGCCATCCAGGTGACCCCCAACGGGAGCCGAGGTGGGGAGCCCCACGGAGACGGCAGCAGACGCCGACCAGGGCAGGCACAGGAACCGAGGAAAGTCTAGAGAAAGGTGAATGAGAGTGAGGTATGTAGGCATGTGAGGAGAGATGTGAGGAGAGAGAAAGAAACCCCAGATATAAGGTAGAGTGAAGAGAGTGTGGGAGAGGTGAGAAGAGAAATGTAAAATTGTGAAGGAGTGAAGTGAAGTGGAGAAACCAAAGACAACTGCGTGTAGTAGCCGAGGTGGGAGAGGTAGTGAGTATACCTGAAAGTGATGAGACCCTGGGAGAGGAGATTACAGAAGTGTGTGATCGCCTTTGTGGAGAACCTCGAGTGCCCGTGCCGCCCCGGAGAGCGTCCAGATAACGCCGCCGCGAGTGCCGCCCACCAACGTCACGCCGTGTGGCGGAGGGAGGAGCACCGCAAGTCGGACACAGCCGGCAAAATGGCATGGAAGAACCTCCCCATTGGCCCACGAGGTGGAGTAAACGCTGTGCGTGACGGCGCTACAAAGGGGAAGCCGCACGCACAGCGTATTGCGTGACGTCGACGCGTATTGGCCAAGTGTCCACCCCCCAAGGGGAAAACCCGGGGGAGGGAGGAGACCCGCAAGGCGCGTCGCGGCTCCCGAGGGGGAACAAGGACCGGACAACAAGGCGGCCCCGCCAATCTACACCATCAACAACACAGCCCCGTCAGGAAGGATAGCAGGGTGGAAGGAAATTAGACAATATGATGCATTAACAGGGATATTATGGATGGGCTACATAAAATAAGAATACTAAAAATAAAACACAGGGGAGGTGTCACTAAGGTCATTTAGAGCAGGGCAGGTAATAAGTTTGGGCATATAGAGCAAGGCACATGCTTCCATCCCTATGCATAAATACAAGAAAAGGGAATTATTAGTATTAGGGACTTTAAGGAAATCATGGCCTGGTAAGGTCACCCATTTCCATCCCTAGGGACTTTAAATGAAACCAAGACCTGGTAAGGTCAAGCGTTTCCATCCCAATCTATAGCACAAACAAGGGGATTATTGGAGGGGAGGTTGGGACTTTATATGAAGCATGTACCAGCAAGCAGGTAGTAAGATGAACATAGAGGAATTTATTGACATAATACCAAAGCACATACATTACAATCGCAAAATGCATACAAGATAAAACAGGTAGGTACATGATGTAGTATAATAAACATTCATGATAATATTTGTTCATACAATTAATAGAAAGATGAACAGGGTAAAAAGTTAGATAATGGTAACTTAAGATATCACCTGAAATAAATTCCCTAGTACATCATGATTTCAAGGTAGGGTAAAATAGGGTAAAAACCAGTAATATCTACTGGACCTAAGGCCTCGCTAGACCTGTGGGGGGGGTTGGAAAAAATAGGATTGGTAAGGACTGGATAGACGGTTAAACACGGCATTGGTGGCTCAACGCGTTTCGTGGCTTCCATGCCACTCATCAGGAGCGAGCCCGTGTAATATCTGAAAAAATATTTATAAAAAATATTGGGATAATTACATAATGCAATAGAACAAAAAACATTAGTAAAGGGGGAGTGTGGTAAACGGACCCCCAAAATTGCTGTATGGGGATACTCACTGAGAGACTGTATAGTGATGGTGCAGTGGCGGGGTCCCAAGAACCATCCAGGTGACCCCCAACGGGAGCCGAGGTGGGGAGCCCCACGGAGACGGCAGCAGACGCCGACCAGGGCAGGCACAGGAACCGAGGAAAGTCTAGAGAAAGGTGAATGAGAGTGAAGTATGTAGGCATGTGAGCTTGCTGGTACATGCTTCATATAAAGTCCCAACCTCCCCTCCAATAATCCCCTTGTTTGTGCTATAGATTGGGATGGAAACGCTTGACCTTACCAGGTCTTGGTTTCATTTAAAGTCCCTAGGGATGGAAATGGGTGACCTTACCAGGCCATGATTTCCTTAAAGTCCCTAATACCAATAATTCCCTTTTCTTGTATTTATGCATAGGGATGGAAGCATGTGCCTTGCTCTATATGCCCAAACTTATTACCTGCCCTGCTCTAAATGACCTTAGTGACACCTCCCCTGTGTTTTATTTTTAGTATTCTTATTTTATGTAGCCCATCCATAATATCCCTGTTAATGCATCATATTGTCTAATTTCCTTCCACCCTGCTATCCTTCCTGACGGGGCTGTGTTGTTGATGGTGTAGATTGGCGGGGCCGCCTTGTTGTCCAGTCCTTGTTCCCCCTCGGGAGCCGCGACGCGCCTTGCGGGTCTCCTCCCTCCCCCGGGTTTTCCCCTTGGGGGGGTGGACACTTGGCCAATACGCGTCGACGTCACGCAATACGCCGTGCGTGCGGCTTCCCCTTTGTAGCGCCGTCACGCACAGTGTTTACTCCACCTCGTGGGCCAATGGGGAAGTTCTTCCGCGCCGTTTTGCCGGCTGTGTCCGACTATCGGTGCTCCTCCCTCCGCCACACGGCGTGACGTTGGTGGGCGGCACTCGCGGCGGCGTTATCTGGACGCTCTCCGGGGCGGCACGGGCACTCGAGGTTCTCCACACAGGCGATCACACACTTCTGTAATCTCCTCTCCCAGGGTCTCATCACTTTCAGGTATACTCACTACCTCTCCCACCTCGGCTACTACACGCAGTTGTCTTTGGTTTCTCCACTTCACTTCACTCCTTCACAATTTTACATTTCTCTTCTCACCTCTCCCACACTCTCTTCACTCTACCTTATATCTGGGGTTTCTTTCTCTCTCCTCACTTCTCTCCTCACATGCCTACATACCTCACTCTCATTCACCTTTCTCTAGACTTTCCTCGGTTCCTGTGCCTGCCCTGGTCGGCGTCTGCTGCCGTCTCCGTGGGGCTCCCCACCTCGGCTCCCATTGGGGGTCACCTGGATGGCTCTTGGGACCCCGCCACTGCACCGTCACTATACAGTCTCTCAGTGAGTATCCCCATACAGCAATTTTGGGGGTCCGTTTACCACGCTCCCCCTTTACTAATGTTTTTTGTTCTATTGCATTATGTAATTATCCCAATATTTTTTATAAATATTTTTTCAGATATTACACGGGCTCGCTCCTGATGAGTGGCATGGAAGCCACGAAACGCGTTGAGCCACCAATGCTGTGTTTAACCATCTATCCAGTCCTTAGCAATCCTATTTTTTCCAACCCCCCCCACAGGTCTAGCGAGGCCTTAGGTCCAGCAGATATTACTGGTTTTTACCCTATTTTACCCTACCTTGAAATCATGATGTACTAGGGAATTTATTTCAGGTGATATCTTAAGTTACCATTATCTAACTTTTTACCCTGTTCATCTTTCTATTAATTATATGAACAAATATTATCATGAATGTTTATTATACTACATCATGTACCTACCTGTTTTATCTTGTATGCATTTTGCGATTGTAACGTATGTGATTTGGTATTATGTCAATAAATTCCTCTATGTTCATCTTACTACCTGCTTGCTGGTACATGCTTCATATAAAGTCCCAACCTCCCCTCCAATAATCCCCTTGTTTGTGCTACTAGGGTAATCAGATGAACTGTGACAGGTACTCGGGTACTCATATGGACTGTGACAGGTACTCAGGTACTCGGGTACTCGGATGAACTGAAACAGGTACTCGGGTACTCAGATGAACTGAGACAGGTACTCGGGTACTCAGATGAACTGTGACAGGTACTCGGGTACTCAGATGACCTATGACAGGTACTCGGGTACTCAGATGAACTATGACAGGTACTTGGGTACTCATATGGACTGTGACAGGTACTCAGGTACTCGGGTACTCAGATGAACTGTGACAGGTACTCAGGTACTCAGATGGACTGTGACAGGTACTCAGGTACTCTGGTACTCATATGGACTGTGACAGGTACTCGGATACTCAGATGGACTGTGACAGGTACTCAGGTACTCCTATGGACTGTGACAGGTACTCAGATGAACTGTGACAGGTACTCGGATGGACTGTGACAGGTACTCAGGTACTCTGGTACTCATATGGACTGTGGCAGGTACTCTGGTACTCATATGGACTGTGACAGGTACTCAGGTACTCAGATGAACTGTGAGAGGTACTCGGATGGACTGTGACAGGTACTCAGGTACTCTGGTACTCATATGGACTGTGGCAGGTACTCTGGTACTCATATGGACTGTGACAGGTACTCTGGTACTCATATGGATTGTGACAGGTACTCGGGTACTCAGATGAACTGTGACAGGTACTCGGGTAATCAGATGAACTGTGACAGGTACTCGGGTACTCATATGGACTGTGACAGGTACTCGGGTACTCACATGAACTGTGACAGGTACTCAGGTACTCCTATGGACTGTGACAGGTACTCAGGTAATCGGGTACTCAGATGAACTGTGACAGGTACTCGGATGGACTGTGACAGGTACTCAGGTACCCTGGTACTCATATGGACTGTGACAGGTACTCAGGTACTCAGATGAACTGTGACAGGTACTTGGGTACTCAGATGAACTGTGACAGGTACTCGGGTACTCAGATGAACTGTGACAGGTACTCGGGTACTCAGATGAACTGTGACAGGTACTCAGGTACTCCTATGGACTGTGACAAGTACTCCGGTACTCGGGTACTCAGATGAACTGTGACAGGTACTCGAGTACTCAGATGAACTGTGACAGGTACTCGGGTGCTTAGATTGACTGTGATAGGTACTCAGGTACTCCTATGGACTGTGACAGGTACTCAGGTACTCATATGGACTGTGACAGGTACTCAGGTACTCCTATGGACTGTGACAGGTACTCAGGTACTCGGGTACTCAGATGAACTGTGACAGGTACTCGGGTACTCAGATGAACTGTGACAGGTACTCGGGTACTCATATGGACTGTGACAGGTACTCAGGTACTCATATGGACTGTGACAGGTACTCAGGTACTCCTATGGACTGTGACAGGTACTCAGGTACTCGGGTACGCAGATGAACTGTGACAGGTACTCAGATGGACTGTGACAGGTACTCAGGTACTCCTATGGACTGTGACAGGTACTCAGGTACTCGGGTACTCAGATGAATTGTGACAGGTACTCGGGTACTCAGATGAACTGTGACAGGTACTCGGGTACTCAGATGAACTGTGACAGGTACTCGGGTACTCAGATGAACTGTGACAGGTACTCAGGTACTCGGGTACTCAGATGGACTGTGACAGGTACTCAGGTACTCTGGTACTCATATGGACTGTGACAGGTACTCGGGTACTCAGATGGACTGTGACAGGTACTCAGGTACTCCTATGTACTGTGACAGGTACTCAGGTACTCGGGTACTCAGATGAACTGAGACAGGTACTCGGGTACTCAGATGGACTGTGACAGGTACTCAGGTACTCTGGTACTCATATGGACTATGACAGCTACTCAGGTACTCCTATGGACTGTGACTGGTACTCATGTACTCGGGTACTCAGATGAACTGTGACAGGTACTCGGGTACTCAGATGAACTGTGACAGGTACCCAGGTTCTCAGATGAACTGTGACAAGTACTCGGGTACTCATATGGACTGTGACAGGTACTCAGGTACTCGGATACTCAGATGAACTGTGACAGGTACTCGGGTACTCAGATGAACTGTGACAGGTACTCAGGTTCTCAGATGAACTGTGACAAGTACTCGGGTACTCATATGGACTGTGACAGGTACTCGGGTACTCAGATGGACTGTGACAGGTACTCTGGTACTCATATGGACTGTGACAGGTACTCAGGTACTCATATGGACTGTGACAGGTACTCAGTTACTCATATGGACTGTGACAGGTACTCGGGTACTCAGATGAACTGTGACAGGTACTCAGATGAACTGTGACAGGTACTCAGATGGACTGTGACAGGTACTCGGGTACTCATATGGACTGTGACAGGTACTCGGGTACTCATATGGACTGTGACAGGTACTCGGGTACTCATATGGACTGTAACAGGTACTCGGGTACTCATATGGACTGTGACAGGTACTCGGGTACTCATATGGACTGTGACAGGTACTCGGGTACTCAGATGGACTGTGACAGGTACTCGGGTACTCAGATGGACTGTGACAGGTACTCGGGTACTCAGATGGACTGTGACAGGTACTCGCGTACTCAGATGGACTGTGACAGGTACTCAGACTGACTGTGACAGGTACTCACGTACTCAGATGAACTGTGACAGGTACTTTGATGGGTGGTGACAGGTCCTCTTTATTGGGGAGGGCAATCAGTGTGGTTGGTGTACACTGTAAGCGGTAATGAGATGTTACCGCAATCTCCTCACACACGATCGGTGTGTGAGGAGGAGAACCCGGTAACCTCTCGTTACCACTCTATATTTACATTTAGTAATCGGCTGTGAAAGGATCACAGCCGATCACGTGGTAAACAGCCGCCGGCCAATGGCTGTTTACCAGCCTCGGTGACTAGCAGAGTTCCTGGTAATGCGCTACCACTGACGTGCACACGCAGCGTGATCGCGCGCATGCGCCATGCAAAGTGGTGCGGTACCATCTGTGATCGGCTGTGACTTCATCACAGCCAACCACACGGTAAACAGCCATGCCCAATGGCTGTTTACCCCCCCAGTGGCGAGCGATATCTCCATGACACACTGCCACAAAGGTACAGGGCTGCGTGCACACAATCGCGTGCATGCCCTATTTAAATGGACGGATGTCATATGATGCCCACCCAGAACAAGAGCCGTGCCACCTGGCCGTCATATGATGGCCGGCGGGCGGCAAGCGGTTAATCAATGTCTTTCAGATGCAACCTGCTGCATTAGCTTCTGACAGGAAAAAAGTGCTGTTCATTAACAACCTCCTGACCAAGGAAGCCTTAGCCTGGGCCTCCCCTTTTGTGGCGCGAGAAAATGTCATCCTGGATAATTTAAATTCTTTTGTGGCTGCTATGAATTAAGTTTTCGATGATCCTAACCGCTGCGCTACTGCCGAGGCAAAGTTGCACAATTTATGGCAGTGTAGATGCTCAAGTGCACAACTGAATTCCGACATTGGATCTCAGATGCCAATTGGAATCGAGCAGTGCAAAAAAAGTCAGTTCTGTCAAGGACTCTCTTAAAAAGTAAAAGATAAGCTTGCCAGAGTAGACAATTCTGGGGAGCTCGAGGCTTTTATTAAATTATGTATTTGCATTGAACAGAGACTTACTGAAAGGAAAGAGGAGAGACTGAATTCTGGGCATTAATGGTGGCATGCATTTTTCTACTAGCCAGTTTGCTCCGAAGGGTCCAAGAGTTTTTGTCCGGATTCTGACAAATCTGAACCTATGCAGGTGAATACTATTAAAAGATCTATTTCTACTCAGGAGAAAGAAAGACTACATTCAGAGAACTTATGTCTTGTGGAGAATCTGGACATTACGCAGTTAATTGTCCCAAATAATTTAAAAGAACAATTGTGGCAACTGATGTTACAGTATACGAACAAATAAACTGAATTTCTCAGTCTGTCTCTCCTTTGATTCAGGAAGCAAATAAAGTTCATTCTTTTATCATCCCGTTTTGTCATCCCTAAAAAGCTTATCGTTGAAAGCAGTAAAATCCCTTGCTCTGCTATGTTGGACCCTGGTGCCGGGGGAAACTTCATGGACATTGAATTTGCCCAAAATAATAACATTCAACTAAGAAATAAACTTGCCCCTATTGATATGGAAACTGTGAATGGCTCACCCTTGTCTTCAGGACCTGTTACCCACAAGACTGTCCCGCTTGATCTCCACATTGAGGCTGACCTTCAGATTATCAGATTTCAGCTGACCACATCACCCAAGTTCCCTATTATCCTGGGCATTCCTTGGTTCTCTATCCAAAATTCCTCCATCAACTGGGAGACACGGTCTATAAATTTTATGTCTGACCATTGCAAATCATCTTATCAAATAAGCCCTCCACCAACCCTGGATTCACAAGCAGTTATGGTAACTATGGTTTGTAGCAAGAGATATAAAAATGAACCGCCCCTGAATCCCTCTTACTCCACTGCGCCAAAGGAAAGTGAAAAGCTTATAAAAATGTGTAAATGAATACAAAATTTGTGCTCCAATTATGCAGCTGACAAAGAAAGGGATTCCCTTTTTAGTTCACCCGAGGCACAGGCTTCCTTTAGTAAGCTGAAAACTCTCTTCACTTCTGCACCAGTACTGGTACATCCTGGTCCTGAACTACCTTTCATCGTAGAAATTGACGCTTAAGATTCTGCTGTGGGAGCTATAGTTTCTCAGTGAATTGGAGAAAAGAATGCAGCTTCATCCTTGTGGTTATTTCTCTTGACTAATGTCTTCAGCCGTGAAGAATTATGATATTGGAAACAGGGATGTCTTGTCAGGGCCTGGACTTGAACCTGGGACCTGGAATGGTGGACAGTTTCCTGGTTAATTCCTTGAATGATCCTGCCTTGAACCTGGTTTATCTTGAGCCTTTAACTCTTTGCTCCTCCCATGTACTCCCTGATTTGAGCCATGTCTCTGCACTTCCCGTTTGCCAGATCATTGTGCTCTCTCCAGCCAATATCTTGTTTTTGTCTCTCTCCTGCTGCCATCTGTATCTTCACTACATTACCGACCTTTGGCTTCTTCCCTGACTACGCTTCTGCTTAATCCAAACCTGCAACCAATTGTTGCTGACCTTTGGCTTGTTTACTGACTATGCTTCTGCCTGATCTCTACCTGCTATATCTGCTACTGGACCCTGACTTGCTCACCTCCTTGTGGGGCGATCCTGGTACTAACATGCAGCAAAACACATCTCCACCATCAGAAGCTCTGGTGCATACTGGTTAGTACTTAGACCCTGCACCCGAGGTGAAACCATGTCACCAGCCAGGGTGGCCTGCGTGTATACCTGTCCCGCTTGTCGGTGGGTGCTGCTCCACTGCTATAGCTACTGGCCTCTGAGCCTGACTGCAGAACACAGCAGGCGGTGATCAGGGACACTGGGACTGGTGTGGTAGGGATCTAGAACATTGCAACTGATGCAGCCAGCCTTTGTACATCACTGCCACAGTGGTACGATATCACATAGTGACACTGCACTTGCTCTAGTGACACTATGAAAAAAATAAAATGTGTGTGTATACATTATATTACAAAAGCATTGGAATGCCTACCTTTACACTTGAACTTTAATGGCTTCCCAGTCTAATATTGAGTTGGCCCACCCTTTGCAGCTATAACAGCTTTAACTCTTTTGGGAAGGCAGTCCACAAGGTTAAGGAGTGTGTCTATGGGAATGTTTGACCATTCTTCCAGAAGCACATTTGTGAGGTCAGGCCCTGATGTTGGACAAAAAGGCCTGGCTCACAGTCTCCTCTCTAAATCATTCCAAAGAATTTCACAGCCATACAGCCCCTCTGGTCTTCACCATATACAGCAGTCTATATGATCAACCAATGATACCATCCCCAGAGATAGCGCTATTATCAATGCTCACTGGCTCCATAGCCTCCCAGAAACGTACCCTGCTACGCTTCTTTCTGTCAGCTGCCAGACAACTTATCCCCCTCTTCTGGAAGACCACCACCACCCCAACCCTATCCACCTGGGTCTCAGCGGTCAAAGATATCATGCGCATGGAGGAAATGATAGCCCTAGACAATGACACCTTCAACAAATGTAAAACCCTCTGGCTTATCTGGATAGAATATTCTACCTCTGACTCCCTAAAGGCGATGTTGACACCTCATAGCTAATCCGGACTCACCCCCGGACCCTATTTTCCCAGCCTGTTACATGGAGGTCTGCTCCACCCTCCCTGACTTTCTTTCTTTCTTTCTTTCTTTCTTTCTTTCTTTCTTTCTTTCTTTCTTTCTTTCTTTCTTTCTTTCTTTCTTTCTTTCTTTCTTTCTTTCTTCACGCTCACGTGCCACACTAAAGGGAATACGGACTTGTATTTGACATGGATCCCACACTGTATTGCTTAATGTACAGAACATCTGATCATTACCCTTGTACTGTTGTTTTTCTTCTGTAAAATACAATAAAAATATATTTGACTCTAAATCATTCCAACGGTGTTCTATCGGGTTGAGGTCAGGACTTTGTGCAGGCCAGTCAAGTTCCTCCACTCCAAACTCGCTCATCCACGTCTTTATGGAGCTTCCCCAAACTGTTCCCACAAAGTTGGGAGCATGAAATTGTCCAAAATGTCTTGGTATTGTATTCTGATGCCTTAAGAGTTCCCTTCACTGGCACTAAGGGGCCAAGCCCAACCCCTGAAAAACAACCCCACACTATTCCCCCTCCACCAAATGATTTGGACCAGTGCACAAAGGAAGGTTCATAAAGACATGGATGAGCAAGTTTGGGGTGGAGGAACTTGCCTGGCCTGCACAGAGTCCTGACCTCAGCCTGATAGAACACATTTGGGATGAATTAGAGCAGAGACTGCGAGCCAGGCCTTTCTCGTCCAACATCAGTGCCTGATTTTACAAATGCGCTTCTGGAAGAATGGTCAAACATTCCCATAGACACACTCCTAAACCTTTGTGAACAGCCTTCCTAGAAGAGTTGAACCTGTTATAGCTGCAACTTAATATTGAACCCTATGGATTAAGACTGGGATTCCAATAAAGTTCATGTGCATGTAAAGGCAGGTGTCCTAATACTTTTGGCAATATAGTATGTATGTATGTACATTAAAAAAAAAATATATATATATATATATATATATATATATATATATATATATATATATATATGGCAGAAGGCTACCCTGCATTTGTGGGAGGAGTCTGAGGGGTATATAATATCCCTCCTCCTCTGCCTGATCCTACGTTGACTCGTATTTGGGCTTGCTGGGGTCAGACGATGCTTCATTTCCGGGTTACAGTGCGTCCGTGTCACTTCCAGTTTCACGTTCAGCAGAGTGGCAGCATGGTCAGCTGCTGGGGACTCGGGTCACATTCATCTTCTCACGGTTCTAGTGGGGGCGGATACATCTACGGGGGGTGCCTGCATCGGAGGACAGCATGCCACCATTCCAGTTTGCCTTCGGGGCAGGTGCCAGGGGCAGTCAGTTGCCGTGGTCACAGGCAGAGGGTTGGAAGAGGGGTCTCATTCGAGTGACTCTATGCCAGGCATCATTGGAGGGGGGCGTCCACCTGTTTCTCCTACCCGCCCACTTCTCCCGATGCTCACATCAGGTATCATGGGGAAGGGGGTCTGCTGCTCACTTTTCCCGGTCTTCATGCGTCCTGGACGGCTTGGTTTCCCTGGGGCTGGTATCTGTCCAACAGTATGGTGACTCTGGTGGCATCTCTCGTGACTCTATTGGGTCCCGGTGGATGCTGCTGCCCCCCATCCAGTGGCAGGATGTTTTTTGGGGCTATCGCTCTTCCATCCCTGGTTGATACTGCGGCATGCCTGAGGATGTCTCTGTCTACTGTCCTGGCGGGGCTTCCTCATTCTGTTTTGGGGTTGCATGTGTGCTTTCCTGTGGTTCACTTCCAGGAGCATGACAGTCATTGCATGTGGGGTGCTGTAACCCATGGCAATGAATGGGGGAACAATGATCAATTCACGGGGGGAGGGGGTGCTGACCAGCAGGTTCATCTGTGGCATGTCTTCCTGCAAGCTTCAGAGGGGTCCCTGAGGGCAGTACCAAGAAAGGGGGGGCTGGTTGGTGGGTTAGCTCCACTGCCGTGGTCGGTTCATATGATTCCTTGCCCGTGTTCCTGTCATAGCGTGTTCGGTCACAGCATGTTCTGTCATAGCGGTTCTGTCAGCAGGCCTGCCATAGCAGGTTGTCATATCGGTTAGCGGTTCTGTAACAACGTTTGTCACAACAGTTCCGCCTTAGCAGGTTTTGTCATAGCGGTTTCAGTCATAGCGGTTCAGTCAGTGTTTTCAGTCATAGCGTTTTCAGTCACAGCGGGTGCTGTCTTAACGTGTTCAGTCACACCATTCCTGTCATATCGGGGCTGTCATAGCGTGTTACAGTCATAGCGGGTGCTGTCACAACATTTTTAGTCATAGCGCTCCAGTCATAGCGCGTTCAGTCATAGCGGGTGCTGTCCAGCATGGTCGGTCTCAGCGTGTTGAGCCATAGCATGTTAGTCACAACGTGTTCAGTCAGAGCGTTCCTGTCCAGCGTGTTCTGTCAGAGGGGGGCTGTCATAGAGTGTTCCAGTCACAGCGTGTCACAGTCATAGCGGGTACTGTCGTAGCAGGTGCTGTCATAGGTGTTCAGTCATAGTGTTCCAGTCACAGTGTGTTCAGTCATAGCCGGTGCTGTCATAGCGTGTTCTGTCGCAGCGTGTTCCAGTCACAGCATGTTCCAGTCGCAGCGGTCCAGTCATAGCATGTTTCTGTCACAGTGGATCGGTCACAGCGGTTCTTGTCAGCGTGGTCTGCGGTTCTGTCACGGCGGTTCTGTCAGTGTGTTCGTCATAGCTTTTCTGTCATAGCGGTTATGTCACAGCAGGTTCTGTCATAGCATGTCGGTGCCATACAGCTACGGCATACACTAATAGCCATTTCTTCTTTTTCATCTTGTTTCCATATCTCATCGTACCTTTCGTTCAGTGTTCTTCGTACACCTGGGTTCAGTTAGCAGTGCTCACATCTCAGGATCTGTCACGTCTACAGATCCATACGGGCTGAGGTTTCGTTTTTAAATGATTGTTGACCACAATCTTCTAGCCCATAAACCACATGTCATATGATGCATGTTTCATTTCATTACACCTGTACGACTACCCACCAAGGTCTGGACTACCCACCATGGACCGCGTCATCAGGTTCATCCACGCGCTGTGGTCTTGTCATTACTGATTATGTCCTCACACCCAGGTAGGCACAGAGGGGTGGTGTTCTCATGTCTGGTTGTCTGTTGTCACTTCCATAGTTTCTGTTTCCTTGGGTTGGGCATGCCGCACGTTTCGGAAGCAACTAATTCATGTTCATCCCTTCAACCTCACGTGGGGGTTCAGAGCATGGTAGCACTCCATCAAGAAGTTGTCACAGGGGTTTTCCTTTCCCGGCCACAGCCGGGAAGGCGGTACGCTTCAGATTGTTTCCAATTCCGTCCCAGCTACTCTAATCCACCGGCATGGAACAGGTTCTGGGCATTATTCTTTAACGCAGATTCATGTGGGCTAAAATGCTCTCCACAGTCTGTTACGGTTCCAAGACAGGATGGAGGTGATCAAAGCTCGCTCGGTCAGAGACGGGGTGTCAGCGCACCCCCAGCTCCTGCTCTTCCTACATCCCCTCAGTCCACCGGTCTTGTCAAGCCTTCTGGTTTAATATGCCTGAGCCAAACATGTTCCTTGTCAGGAGCGGTGTTGGTATCTCCCATTCCCAGTCTCCAGACATCCCTGCTGGAAGCATTTTTCAGGCCTGCATGCGGGCCTCATCACTATTTTGTCAGATTCTTTTGTTTTTAGTATCTTAGCTTCAGCAGACAGTCATGCTTTCATTGCCAATTGAGTTACTGGAGGCAGTAATTTCCTAGGGGTACTTGGTCTGGTTCTTTACCTTCGTTCTGAAGGTAGGAGGCCGGGCCACCAGGGTGCCCAGTGGCAAGTTTTCAATATCGTTTGTTACATTTAGCTGCTCTCTTTCCTGCGGAAACATTTTTTTATCAAGGTACTAGTCAATGGATTTGGCGTTTCAGCACTTGCTACAATTGGGGAGGGGGGTGTACTGGCATCCAAACTGATATCATCAATGCTTGAACTTACTTCCATCAGACCTGCTCGTTGGTAGGGCAAGATAATGGTGCAGATGTTGTTTCACCACTGGGCTTACCCTTGGGTCGAAAGCAGTCCTTGCTTCGAAACCTTGCCAAGCACTCCTTTGGGTCTTGGGTACTTGCAGGGGGGTCAGGGGTTAATTCATTCAGTTCATGTCCTGTTACATGGAGGCCCTGGTTACCACCCAGGTATCTATAGTCTCTCTCGGGGTGTGTGCTGGGCCAATGTCCCCTTGATGGCCCACAAAGTGGTAGGTTCGGGCCAAACGTCATCATTATTCTGGGTTCCGTTCTCGGCGCAGTCTCTTGATTACGATGTTGCCTGGAGAACTGCTCAGGTACGTCAGACCAGTCATCTTTTGTCCGATCCCCAGCCTGTTTCAAGAAGGGGGGCTTACAGTCACTTTGAGTATGCTGAATCTTGCCATGAGACTTATTCCCCAGGATGGAGTCTGGCCCTCCTTCCTCTTTTCAGGACTCAAACTCGGTTGTCAGGTCAAAAGCAGAAACTCAAACCCGATTTATATAGTGTGGGACCAGGTTCTGGGTGTCTGGTAGGGTTTCTCCATGTTTAAACGGTGCTTATTGCCACAGCATATTGGCGTTATCCGCCAACACTATCAAACACATCAATCAGGTATCCAGCACTTCAGATCCCTGCAAACTCCTGTCAAGTCATTCATTTTTGCGGCTTAACCTCTCAAATGTCCCCATACCAAGCATAGACAGGCCAGGGGTTCGTGGGAATTTCAAGGAGTCACTTAACTAGTGTCCATTTGAAGCGTTCGATCTTCTCTGCCATTATTTCGCAAGGGATCCTCGAGTCAGCCTATTCCTCTCACGTATCCTCACGCTACAAGCAGTTCGTTCCCATGTCTGGGTTTTCTCGGAAATCAGGCTTAATCCAAATCATTTACGGGATATTTGTTTGGGTTCTGGGCAGTTGCAGGTTTCAAGCAGGGGGTCCCTCCTTAGTATCAATTCGTGGGATGTTGCTGTTATAGCTTATACACCGGATCTGTATACTGAAGCCATCCGGGCATGCGCTACCCTGTTAGACAGTTTGTTACCTTCCTTTCATCTAGCTTTTCATCACACCTACTTTCATGTCTTTTTGTCCTTTTTTTCAGGTGTACTGACCAGCTAGGCCACGGCACACCTCAGGCCTTGGTAGTTAAGGCATTGCATTTCCAAGTGAAGACTCTGACTGCAAGTAAGAAGGCTGGCCGAAGGCTAGCCTGCATTTGTGGGAGGAGTTT
The DNA here is from genome assembly GCF_042186555.1 of Aquarana catesbeiana. NCBI lineage: Eukaryota > Metazoa > Chordata > Amphibia > Anura > Ranidae > Aquarana > Aquarana catesbeiana. The sequence goes on from NC_133327.1 coordinate 471,119,465, forward strand.
GAGGGGTACATATCCCTCCTCCTCTGCCTGATCCTACATCGGCTGGTATTCGGGAGTTCCCACACACCCGTTTCCCCCAAACCTTCATTTTTACTTACACATCACACATTTTCATATTCATACATTTAGGGCATGCCCTCTTTTTCAGGCGTACTGACCAGCTAGGCCAAGGCCAGGGGTGGACTGACAACTCATGGGGCCCCCGGCAATAGATTATGGGGCCCCCAGGCAATCAGAGATTATGGGGCCATACAGTATACACACACACAGTATACAATTACACAGTATACACATACATGTACACACAGTAAACACAGACATGTTTCTATTGGCTGAAAAGGTACTGGAGAGGTGGGGCAGCTATAATCTTGGGATTTTTAGACCAAAAGGATGTCGGTAAGGGACATTTCAGAGACAGATGTAAAAAAACACAGATTTTTACATACTGTCCCTGGTTTTACTGAGGCTGGCAACCCTGATGGGGCCCCCTAGTGGCTCAGGGCCCTCGGGCAGTGCCCGAGTGGCTCAATGGTCAGTCCGCCCCTAGCCAAGGCACACCTCAGGCCTTGGTAGTTAGGGCATCACATTTCTATGTGAAGATACTGACTACAAATATATATACTGCTGTGATTGGCAAAAAGTATCACATTGCACAGGGATTTGGTGCTTGCCCCTGTACAATGTTATCACTGTGACCAATCACAAGATCACAGTAGTTGTCAGTGGCTGTATGAATGGCAGCCATGTTTACTACTGGACATGTGTTTGCTGTGATTGGTCACAGCGATCACATGGTACGAAGGCGGAGCATCGTTTTTCACTACTCTGATCAGTGATCATACAGAGGCACAGTTCTGGGAGGATGTTCGGGTATGCCCTCCCAGAACAATGCTTGTCCCGCCATGCTGTTTATATACAGTGGCCGGGCAGGAAGCAGTTAGACTCTGGAGGAAGACTCTTTGCATGTAACAAATTGTTAGTAGGCTTTCTAAATAGCTTTGTTATCAAAGAGCCTTCTATTTTTAACTTGATGATGATGTTAAAAAATATAACCATTCTGGCATGATGAGCTTGTAAATTTTTGATTGAAGGAATTTCTCCCCAAAACATTAATCTACTTCCCATTAGTGCCCTGCCAGAGGATGAGCACATAGTCAGTGTAATTATACCAGCCCTTAATCCTGGTTAGGTACACTGAAAAGGAGTCATCCACAAATACTGTACCTAATTCTCTCATCCAAGTACAAATTTTGTGAAGGCTGGTGCCAGTTTTGGTTTCCATAGGTATGCCTGGTGCTTCACAATAATATTTGTTATCGAAGATAAATGTATTATGTTCCAAAAGGAACAACAAAAGTTTCACCACAAATATGGTGTGTGCAAACTTGTGCTTTGGCCTTTTGTTTTTTTTATACGTTCTCTGCAACCTGCAAACCTTTATGATGAAGGATGGAGAAATACAATGCCTCCATGTCTGATATTACCAAAAAAGTGTCTTCTAAAAGTAACACATTATTCAGCAACTTCAAAAGATGTGTGGTGCCCTTCACATATGATGGGAGGACAGTCATAAAGAGTTGCAAAATGTTATCAATGTGCCTACTTATCTTTTTTAGGCAGGGACCCCCTGCCTAAAATGCCAACCTTTGGCAATCTATAGAATACAGGTATATTAGGATATTGGACTTTTGTAAAAAACAATCACTCTCCCCTGGTGAGCCACATCAATCTGCTTTTGATCAGTCTGCAGATCAATTGCTATTTTTAGATACATTGCAATATATTTCTGTTTTATCCAGGACACCAAGATTGTCTTGTCAGACGGTTTTATCACTATGTTCCTTTGTTCTCTTAATTGGCAAAGTGAATCCTATTTTCATCTCAAATGTGATTGCTGTGACAAAGCATTGACAACCATTACCATTACTACCATTGACAAGGAGGGAAAAATTGCATCCTAACTCATTATGAAATACTTACCTTAGAACAAAGCTCTCTCAGCGGCGCCTGCACACTGCTGAGATGGCTGACATTATCCCCTGGAGTCTCTTCCGGGTTCGCAGGCTCCGGTGCTGTGATTGGCTGGAGCCACGATGACTTCACCCACACACACGTGCGAGGACCTTGTGTCGGTCACGGCACAGGGTCCTATAGAAACAGCACCAGTGGCCGTTTCTTCAGAGCAAATGCACTGAAGGCGTTGGAGTATATAGTAAAAATTGAATAAAAAATGAAAGTTTAGGAGATATTATAGGGTTACCTGTAGGTACAATTAAAAAGAAAGGCTTTACTTCCTCTTTAAGATATGGCTAGTGGGGCCCCCAATTGGTAGGGATTATGGGGCACTGTAGCCCTTGTATGTACAATATATGATTATGCCAACTCTAGGGGGGGTTAAATCCCTTCCCTCACAAGGATTCTATCATAATACACATGCATTGTTGTTTGCCTTTAAAATAAATTTCTTTATCGTACATCACGGGACACAGAGCACCATAATAATGACTATTTGGGTTATACGCTACCTTTAGGTGATTGGACACTGGCAACCAATAGTAAGACAGTTCCTCCCATATAACCCCTCCTACACAGGAAGTACCTCAGTTTTTTCCCCAGTGTCTTGAAGGTGATGGTCATGGCTGTTGAAGCTCTTCAAAATTCTTCAATGATGTCCCAGTGAGGACGTTATAATCAGATCCATTGGGATGGCATAAGAAAGCTAAAGTGGATGGTACCTGAGCCTCGGTTCAAGAGCGAGGTTTTGCTTGTAAAGTGTCCTATATGGCGCTGGACCCTTGTTAAGTTGGTATTCCTGGTCAAAACTTGCCCAAGGTAAACCAGAAGGGTGCTTTACAGGTACAGGGGTGTGGACCCCAAAAAATGGGGGACCCAGTCCTTGAAGGTCCTCAGAGGCACTACCCGCCGTGATGGGGGAAGATTGGGCCTGGTAAAACAGGCCCTGCTGCTTGGGACGGTGAGTAGTCCCTTTGGGAATTTTATATATATATAGTTCCCTCTGAAAAACCTGCTGGTAAACCTTAACTTGTGTCTGGGATTACAGATGGCCGGTATGGCGAGGACACGGCAGATGTGCCGTGCTGCGGGCATGCCGCTGATCACATGGGTGCGCGCGCGTGCTCACTCTCAGGCTAAGGCTTATGAAGCTCCCGGCGTGCACAGGGACAGCACAGAGTGATACTTGAGTCTGAAGGTTCTGGACACAGTTGTGACAGGTTGAAGGCTGGTTACAGTTTGTGGGGAGTACTCTTTTTCCTCGTATGTAAGCAATGTCTTCCAGAAAACGAGGTACAGGGAGCAGGGCTGGCACAGGGGTAAGAGTACCTCCCTTAAAAACAGGATACCAACCCCATGCTGATGTAGCCTCAGTCTCCCCTGAAAGACCTGCGGCATCTGGCCTGGTTGAGCCATTGCATTTGTCAGGCATAGTGGCCACTACCAATATACCTGCCTCGGCTTATGTTACAAAGGATGATTTGGCATCTGCCTTAGCGGGCCTTGAAGGCAAGATAGCTGGCATGATTGCCTCTGTAACACAGAGTGGGAAGAAGCATAATAGATCTCCCTCCCCTGAGCCTGGGCCAAGTGGAGGATCACTAGAGCACCAGGACTCTTATAGCCAGATGGGTCCAGGTGATCTGGAACCAAAGCGGGTGGAGGATTTGGAAGAGGTGGTCAAAAAAGACTGGGAGGAAGAAGAGGCTGAAGAATGCTCAGCTGAGGACTCTGGCTCAGAGGAGCCAATTTCAGCTTCCCATTCCCAAAAATTGTTTATCCAATCTTTGACTGAGATGGTACCAATTGGGTTTACGTTACCCCCGGTTCAGGAGTCTGGACTCTCCTGTTCCACGTTGGGATCCTTGCAACCTCAGCAAGGTTCCCAAGCGTTTCCTTTGCATCCATTACTGGAGCAGGTGGTTTACGCAGACTGGGATCACCCTGACAGGATATACTTGCCTCCAAAAAGGTTTTCTATCTTATAGCCTATGGAGGAGAAGCTCAGGAAGAAATGGGATACACCTTTGGTGGACGCCGCCATTTCTTCAGTGAATAATGCCCCGTACACACGGTCAGACTTTGTTCGGACATTCCGACAACAAAATCCTAGGATTTTTTCCGACGGATGTTGGCTCAAACTTGTTTTGCGTACACACGGTCGCACAAAGTTGTTGGAATTTCCGATCGCCAAGAACGCGGTGACGTCAAGCACGTACGACGAGACTAGAAAAGGCCAGTTCAGAACCAAGCGCGGCACCCTTTGGGCACCTTTTGCTAATCTTGTGTTAGTAAAAGTTTAGTGAGAGACGATTCGCGCTTTTTCAGACTCGTGGTTTTCAGATCGTTTTCTGCCGTTCAGTTTGTGCTTGTGGGTTTGTATCTACACTTCAGTGCGTGCAAGCAAGTACTATTGACTTTTCAGTGTGTTCTTGTGCGTTTGTTACTGTTTTTCAGGTCGCTCTTCACAGGCCTTGCTGTTCTTCAGTGCGTTCTGTTACTTCGTTCTGAGCAGCCGACCGTTTTCTAGCCATGTTGCGTATGCGTACTCCTCGTAGAGTTCGTGCTGTGCGGGGGCTTGGTGTTGGGGTCCTGACCTTGACACAAGTCCAGTCCATGAACAGGGTGGGGAGGAGTTCATGGACCAAGAATTGGTTGCTTCAGCATGACCAGTTCTCTCATATGCCTTTGCTCCGTGAGATCCAAGAGAATAATCCTGATGATTTCAGGAACTTTCTCAGGATGACGGATCCCGTATTTCACCGTCTGTTGGCTTCGCTGACCCCTTATATTAGCAGGCAGGATACCTGCATGAGGCAAGCCATCACTCCGGAGCAGAGGCTCGTCGCTACCCTGCGGTACTTGGCGACAGGGAGAAGTCTGCAGGACTTGAAGTTCTCGACAGGCATCTCCCCCCAGGCTCTGGGGGTCATAATCCCAGAGACCTGTTCTGCCATCATCCAGGTCCTGCAGAAGGAGTATATGAAGGTAAGATTTTTATCCTCTAATATCACATTTTATTGTATTTAATGTTTGCTAATACAGGGGGTCCCCTAGTTACAAACATCCGACTTACAAACAACTCCTACTTACAAATGGAGGGAGACAACAGGAAGTGAGAGGAAATCTACCCCTAGGAAGGTAAATTCACTCCTGTAAGAGCTATAATGGGGAAAAGGTACCTCCACTGATGCTTTATCACCAAGGCTTGTTTCCACAACAACCCAAAATTTTCCAAATTCAATTGTCATTGGGACAGAAAGGGAGGTGAAATCTTCTGAACAGGGGCACACACAGCAAAACAATTGTTACAGGGGTGATAACCCTTCCCTATGCTATCCACAAAGCTTAAAAATCATTTTTTTTGGCTGGAGCTACACTTAAAAAATGTACCTGTTCCGACTTACAAACAGATTCAACTTAAGAACAAACCTACAGTCCCTAACTTGTTTGTAACCCGGGGACCCCCTGTATATTGTATTTCTTTCCTCATTCCCTAATTACCATGATTGTAATATGCTGTGAATGTCCCCTTTGTCCTCATGCATGCTGGATTTTTATGTAATTAATTTTTTAGGTCCTTCATACAGATTGTCCTTCACTAACCTCCCCAGCATGCTCTATGGGCCCTATATTCACCGCATGTAGTCACTTAAAACAATGTATTTTATCAGCTCCATAGTAGTGCTTTACCCCAAACACCCCCTAAAATGTTTTGAAATGTTATTTTAGCTTTAAATTCAGGCAGAGTGGCAGAGGCTTTTTTTTGTGGTGTCCCCAAATCATTTTTAGTAACCCTCCCTCCCCCAACTGCTAAGTCAGCTGATCCCAATTCTCTATCTATCCTCAATCATCTATCTGCTGACTTTGCCAAACCCATACACACTATACCCATCTCTTTTGTGCTCTGATTTATGGATGAATTCCCCAAAGCATGTAGTGCAAGGGCCTGCCTGTATACTTTCAAATGGTACTGTTTGAACTTTTAAGATCCTATTATTATCTTGAGACAGGTAATAGTAGAATGTTCAAATGTGCTCAAATGTGTACAGTGTGTATTTCTATATTTGTATTCGGACACTTCTTACCTGTCCAGTGGGCTGCCAATAGTGTAACTAAGGAGGGGCTGTTCCAAGTAATACCCTGTATTTAGGCATTCATCTCTCAATGAAGTGAAGAGGGTTACCTGTCCAAGATTTCCACACCCCCCATAATGTTAGAAATGGCCCATGAGAGGGGGGGGGGAATATGATAGGTGTACCTTATACTTTGGTGTTGTTAAATTCCCCTTAATAAATGCTATCTGGAGGTTGCCCCAGAATGTTTGTGCCTAATCTGCTTGTCATGTTTCTGTGCAAAAATATAATTTTTTTTTTTTTTTTCCTCAACCGTTTCCTTCCACGCCACAGGAATGGCAGACTGTGGCCTCCCACTTTGCCCAGCGGTGGGACTTTCCTAACTACGGAGGGGCAATTGATGGGAAACATGTCCACATCATCCCACCACCCAACTCGGGGTCGTACTATTTCAACTATAAGGGGTTCAATAGTATTGTGATGTTGGCGGTGGTGTCGGCTAATTACGACTTCTTGTATGTGGACGTGGGGAAGAATGGCCGGATGTCCGATGGTGGAGTCATCGCCCAGACAGAGTTCTACAGGTGTCTCCAGAATGGCAGCTTGGACTTGCCAGCTCCAGAGGACAATGTGGAAGGACTCCCATTCGTGTTCGTTGCTGATGAAGCGTTTGCGCTGGGGGACCACCTTATGCGGCCACTCCCTATGAGGACCCTCACCCCGGAACAGAGGGTTTTTAATTACCGGCTGGCCAGAGCCTGAAGAGTGGTGGAAAACACATTTGGAATCCTGGCCAGCCAGTTCCACCTATTTCTGACACCTATCCATATGGCGGAGTATAAACTTAATCATATAATCATGGCGTGCTGTATTCTCCATAACTTTTTATGGAAACATTCGGCCAACTATGCTGGCTCAGTTGGGCCTGAGGCCGGAGTGATACCTGAAACAACACTGACGGTGTTTGAAAGCGGCCGTCCTGGCTTGCCCTCCCTGAGTGCCCGTGATGTCCGGTTATGATACCTGGAGTTCTTTGCGGGTAGGGGGGCCATCAATATGCCTTCAAATTTGTGAAGCCTTTTTCAAATAAAAAAGCAAAAAAAAGAAATTCTTTGTGGACATTTACTGCTTGTGTTTGTTTTAGCTGACCCTGACAGCAATGTGGGGAGTCCTGAAAATGGCGTGATTGTGTAACCTTATACAAAGCACTGTTGGCTGTTATTTACTAAAGGCGTATACACTTTTTATACTACAAGTGCTCTTGAAACTGCAATGAAAATGCTCTTGTAGTGCAAAGAGAATTTGCCCTTAGGAAATAACCCCCATTTTCTCAGAAAACAGCAATTACATCACCCCAAAAGTGTTGTAGCATTGAGACAATAATCCACACATTCTTGATTAACAAACTTTTTAATACCTGCACAATCACATGTGCATTTAGAAAAGGTTTTTTGAACAAACCAACATGTTTGTTGTATAACAATTTTTGGGGTGGCATTATCAAAAATAGAAATGTTATTATTTTTTTGAATCACATCATTGATTTTTTTCTTGATGTTTTCCAATTCTAAATTACACCCCATGATCTCCCCGATCAGGATCTGGGCACTTTCTGATGTGAAAGGATCTTGATCCCTAACATCACGATCACCTAAAAAGAGAGAAACCAAACAAAAACAGGTATCAAAAATCTGCCAGCATACATCTCTTACCTGAGCCTGTGGTCGCAGACACTCACCTGTTTTGACAATTTCCACCACATCTTCTTCCTCCTCCTGTTCTGCTTGTGTTGGGGGTATTTCACCTTCTTCCAGAGGTGGGGGGTCTCTGGTCTCCTCGGATGAGGGGTGCCCTCCGAGTCTTTTCTCCCCTATGTAAAACAAAAATGGTATAATTAGCACACAGATATTTGATGGCAGAACTATAAATAGGAAACATTGCTTGGAAGTGGGGTACAATTGTCAATTTTAGCAGAGTTCCAAGATGTCGCTTTTTTATTGTCCTTTGTCAAGCTTCAATACTTTACCTGTTTAGTACAAGCTTCACAGATGGAGACCCCCCTATAGTATACACTGGAGCACCTGTGTGCCGCCCCTAATAAAAATGGTGTTCTTGTGTCCCACACTAGTGCTCCAGTGTCCAGATGTGAAAACAGCTGCTGAGTGTCCTCTCCTTACACAGAATCTAGTTTGCATTTCATTCTAGTAACAAACCCATCTACACAACCAAATATTTTGCATCCAAGTAGGCCCTAAAAAATGTAGGAAAATGCATATGGCCTAAACAATGGTGTTTTAGAGGGCGAAAAAAAAATGTTTGATACGAACGAATAATGGGCCCATGAACATTAAAATTGACATTTTAAACTGTACAATTAAGAAAAGCATATGGAGCAGCACGAACGTAAGAAAGACAAAAAGAATAGGAACACAGCACAACTACTTACTTTTTTGCAGCACTCTCCGGATCTTTCGGTACTGCTCGGGCTCTCTTAATTTGAGGTCCGACCACCGCTTCCTGAGCGGATCTTTCGACCGTCGTACCCCGAAATTCCTGTGCAGACTTTTGACCACTTTCGCCATGATCTTGGCCTTTCTGATATTGGGGTTGGGGTAAGGCCCATACTTTCATAGTCGGTCCTCTTCAGGATGTCCACCATCTCCAACATCTCCCCAAAGGACATATTTGTGGCCTTAAATCTTCTCCTTCTGGATCGGGACGTTTCTGTCTCCGGGCTTTCCTCCGCCTCCTCCTCGTTGCTATAATTAGCACGCACCTGCTGTGACTCTGCCATGTGCTCTTCACCCACTGCACCGAACGAAAAGGGGCGGGGAATAGACTAGAAATAATGTCAGGGGCGGGCGGAGTTACACGCATGTGCAGTGTATATAAAGCGTAACACACGTGCGTATTACATATGATCTGTGAGCGGAGGAAGGAGCATTGGACGCGCCGATCGTAAGAACGAAGGTGAGAGACAAACTTGTGCCTATACTGCTTCTAGATTGAGGCCTATATTGTAACAAGATTAGGAGAGTTTTGTCTGACATTAGGCATTGTCTTGTGTTGTGTCTTGCAGTGAACATGGATATCTTATTAAAAGATAATGACTTCATGTCACTATTCATTGATATGTTAAGGGAGCTGCCATGTCTGTGGGAGATCAACCACCCACATTACAAGAACCAAACAAAGAGGAAGGCAGCACTGGATCAATTGTTGGAAATTGTGAAGCAGGTGAAGCAGGTGATCCCCACGGCAGACATCACATTTTTGAAAATCTTAATTGGTGGCCTGAGGAGCACATATGTAAGGGAGCGCCAGAAAGTCCAGGATTCGCAGAGATCCGGAGCAGCAGATGACATCTATGTCCCCAGGATGTGGTACTATGACAGGCTGCATTTTCTGGCAGGCCAGACTGAACCCAGGCCATCACTCTCCAGTCTTCCTTCCACGCTTCCTTCCCCCCCGGCTGAGGCTTCTGACGCCCAACCTGGGCCTTCCAGGCAGCAACATGTGGAGGAGCCCAGCTTGAGCCAGGTATAGCATTCCTCTAAATAGTTCAGGTTGTCCAATCAATGATGTTAACTAGATGTTAGTTTGGAGTACTAATTTAGGATTGTGATTGATGATGCAAAAACTAAAACCATGTCCCTTTTTCATACACAGGGAAGTCGCAGCCAGGAGGTGGCCGGGCCGAGCCGGCTGCCTGATATGCCGGTCCCTCCACTCCCCCTGGAAAGAGAAAGTGGCAGGAGGAGGAGTACCCTACAGGAGGCTGCCATAGGCCTCTTTTGGAGGGCTACAGAGGCCCTGGGGGCACCACACACCGTGGAGGAGGACATTGCTGCCATCATTGCCTCTAAAATGCAGAGGATGGAGGAGGGACAACAACTCATGTGTGAATCGCTCATATTGGAGGCTCTTAATAAAGGTATGAGGGGCCAAATTACATCTCAGACACACCTTTGTGAACTCACAGATGGTCCTCCTCCTCCTGCAGGTCCCCCTCCTCCTCCTCCTTCTCCTCCAGGTCCTCCCAGTCCTCCTCCTCCTCCAGGTCCTACTCCTCCTCCTGCCACATCTCCAACAGCACAGCCAGAAGGAAGCGTGGAAGGAAGACCAGAAAGTGAGGACCCTGGATCCAGTCTGGTCGGCCAAAAGATGCAGCCTCTTGTGGTACCACAGCCTGGGGACATAGATGTCATCTGCTGCTTTCCGGATCTCTGCGACTTCTGGACCAGACTGCCCTCCCTTACATATGGACTCCTCAGGCCACCAATTTTGATGTTCAAGAATTGTTGTCTGCCCTGGGGGTCCCAGGCTTCGCTAATTTCTCCTGTTGATCCAGTGTTGCCTCCCTCTTTATTTGGTTCTGAGCCCTTAATAAAGGATTTTTGGTTTGAATTATACTTGCCTATGTGTGTTTTACTTCAAAAAGGACAGTTTGTTTGTGAGGATTCAGGTATATTTCAAAAATACAATGTGAAATTAACAAGGGACACCAACAACAAACAATCTCCTTGAGATTAAATAATAAAAGATATCAATGGTGTTGTGGTAATTTGACACACAAAACACACACAAAAATAGTCTGGAGTAAAACTAAAAATAACATTAAACAAAGATCAGCCTTAGAAAAAATACAAACATATAATCTAAACCAAAAATGGCTTAAAATCAAAAAAAAGAAAACCAAAAAAAAAAAACATTCTGTCAGTTGTGACAAATAACAATATATTAAGGGAATCTCAAGAAAAAAACAAAAAAATAAGTTTGTGAGAAGTGTGTGTGAATATGAGCAGCAAAACTACTTAATTCTTGTCACATTATAAAGAAGAAAGAGAGTGCGCTGTATTAAACCATTTTTAACATTGCAGCGTGACGAAAGTGCTGTATCCATTGCGAACGCTAATTTTACATGACCGAGCTGTTCCGTGTCGAAATTTCTTTGGAGCATGCGTGGCACTTTGTGCGTTGGAACAGGCCACACAAGGTCAGAATTGATGCAATCGGATTTTGTTGTCGGAAAATTTTATCTCCTGCTCTCAAACTTTGTGTGTCGGAAAATCCGATGGAAAATGTCCGATGGAGCCCACACACGGTCGGAATTTCCGACAACACGCTCCGATCGGACATTTTCCATCGGAAAATCCGACCGTGTGTACGGGGCATAAGAGTTTAATCTGCCCAGTGGATAATGCCCAGGTATTTAAGGATCCGGCTGATAAAAAGCTAGAGTCCTTATTAAAAGCTTCTCTTGCGGTGGCTGGTGCAGCAGTTCAGCCAGCAGTTGCAGCTATTGGGTTTTGCCAATCCATAAAAGACCGCTTTAAAAGGTTGATAAAAAACCTACCTTGCAAGGAGGAATCTACCGAGGAATTGTCGGAAATTCCTCATGCTTTATGTTTTGCAGTGCACGCATTGAAAGACTCAATCCAGCAGATGTCTCGTTTTGCGTTACTGTGAATCTATATGCGCGGGGTTTTGTGGCTAAAAAACTGGTCTGCTGAGACGCCATGCAAAAGGCTACTCGCAGCTTTTCCAATCCATGGAGAATGCTTGTTTGACGAGGATCTGGATAAATATATCCAAAAGATCTCTGGAGGAAAGGGTGCCCTACTCCCTATTAAAAGGAGAGGTAGTCAACCATCTTATAAAATTCCCAATGCTCCAGGACCCCAGGGTCAGAAGAAGCCCTGGACCCAAAAGCCAGCCAAGCCCAACTCCAAGTCAACCTTGTGAAGGGGCGCCCCCGCTCTCATGATTGGGGGGCAGGCTTCAGCTGTTTTTGCATGCCTGGGAAGAACTGGTCCAAGACAGATGGGTCATTTCCACTGTAACACACGGTTACAGAATAGAGTTCCGGGAAATCCCCCCAAACCATTTGCTGTACTCAAGGGTTCCGTCAGATCCAGAGAAAAAAGAGATGCCTATTCCTAGCTTTGCAGCATCTGCTGAAGCAGGGGCTAATTGTCAAAGTTTAGCACAAGGAAATATTCAAGAGGTTTTACTCAAACCTTTTTACCGTGCCGAAACCAAATGGGGAAGTAAGGCCCATTTTGGACCTCAAGGCTCTCAACCTCTTTGTAAACATTCGGTCTTTCCATATGGAGTCGGTTCGTTCAATAATAAAATCTCTGAGAAAAGGAGATTATTTAGCGTCCATAGATATCAAGGATGCGTACCTTCATGTGCTGATCTTCGGTCTACATCAGAGGTTTCTACGTTTCGCAGTAGAGGGCAGTCATTTTCAATTCGTGGCACTTCCATTCGGTCTGGCCACGGCCCCCAGGGTTTTCACAAAGATTCTGGCCCCAGTGTTGGCTTCCCTAAGGTCCCAGAAGATCTCCATGGTAGGATATCTGGACGATCTTCTCCTAAGGGATTGCTCTTGCCCCATCCTGATTCAAAATGTGTCAAGAAATTCGGTTGTGCATGAGGTTGCTGGGAAAGATGGCGTCATCCTTCAACGCAGTTCCATATGCACAGTTCCATTCCAGGGTGTTCCAGAACAGTATTCTGGAAGCCTGGGACAGGTCTGCTCGAACCTTAGATCATCCTATGGTTCTATCTCCACAGGTACTATGGAACCTCTCTTGGTGGTTAAGAACCAGCAATTTGAAAAAGGGAAAATCTTTTCCACCAGCAGCTTGGAGAGTGGTAACTACAGACGCCAGTCTTCTCGGCTGGGGAGCAGTCCTGGAGGAGGCTTCTGTTCAGGGAATATGGTCCTAGGCAGAAAGGACCTTGCCCATCAATCTATTGGAGGTTCGGGCAGCTCATCTGGCTCTGCAATTCTGGGCATCCAGATTTCGGGGTCTTCCTGTCCGAGTCCAGTCTGACAACTCCACAGTAGTGGCATATATCAACCAAGAGGGAGGTACCAGGAGTCGGGAAGCCCAAAGAAGTAAATCACATATTGACTTGGGCAGAAAAACATGTGCCGTTTCTTTCGGCAGTGTTTATCCCGGGGGTGGACAATTGGCAGGCAGACTTCATAAGTCGCCAAAAATTGTTGCCAGGGGAATGGTCCCTGCATCCCAAGGTTTTCCTACAGATCTGTCAACACTGGGGGACCCCAGATGTGGATCTGCTGGCGTCCAGATTCAATGCCAAATTGGACAAGTTCGTATTCAGGACCAAGGATCCGCTTGCCGTCGGGATAGACGCATTAGTGGTCCCTTGGGATTAGTATTCTCTGATATATGCTTTCCCTCCGATCCAAATTCTGCCGCACCTACTACGCAGAATATAGGAGGAACAAAAACCAGTGATCCTGGTAGCACCAGCGTGGCCCTGGAGATCCCGGTACACGGAGATTGTGAAATTGGCAGTGGGCGACCCGTTGGTCCTTCCGTGCCATCCAGACCTGTTGTCTCAAGGACCCATATTCCATCCTTCTTTATGGTTGCTGGATTTGATGGCATGGCTATTGAGACCAGAGTATTGAAAGACCGTGGTATTTTGGGTTCAGTCTTATCTACTCTGATAAACACTAGAAAGTCAGTTTCTAGAACTATTTACTATAGAGTCTGGAAATCGTACATTTTCTGGTGTGATGGAAGGAAGTGGAACCCTCATAAATATACAGTTGGAAGAGTTCTTGCCTTTCTTCAAGCAGGAGTAGACTTGAAGCTGACTCTGGGGACAATTAAAGGAAAGATTTCGGCCTTATGGTTTTTTATTCCAAAGACCGATTGCATCCCATTCTTTGGTACGAACCTTTGTCAAGGGAGTAACGCACCTAAGGCTGCCGGTTAAGCCACCTTTGTGTCCCTGGGACCTAAACTTGGTCCTGTCAGCCTTGCAGAGTCAATCATTCGAACCTATTAGGCATATTCCCTTTGTCCTATTGACCAGGAAATTGGTTTTTTTTGGTGGCTATAACATCGGCTAGAAGGGGGTCAGAATTAGCCGCCCTTTCTTGCAAGGAACCTTTTTTGATTCTTCATCAGGACAGAGTGGTCATGCGCCCTCATCCGGATTTTGTACCGAAAGTGGTTTTCTAAACTTCATTTGAAACAAGATATCATTTAACCTTCTTTTTTTCCAAACCCTAAGACTAGGGAGGAAAGGTTGCTTCACTCACTTGATGTGGTGAGGGCGATCAAAGATGTCAGCTCCCTTTCGGAAGATTGACTGCCTTTTTGTCCTGCCGGAAGGTCTTAGGAAAGGACAGCCGGCATAGGTGTGCCCACGGGGTGTGGCGGGTGTGCCCAGGCACACCCTAATCATTCAGCCCTGTCTGTGTTTCAACAAGTTTTGTCAGTGCTAAATGCCAGCAACATCTGTCCTGTCCCTATGTAACTTCAGTCACCACCACTGGGGCCAGTAAAAACAGCTGTGCTGCGAGTGGGAGGTGATTGAGCAGGGAACTAGGACCTCAGCTGCGGAGTAAGCCAGCCGCATTTTCCGATGCAGCTTCTGTGGTTCTGGCTGCAGGTCCTCACAGTAGCCGGCGGAGTGATCTACATCTGCACTCTGCCCCCCCCCCCCTCCAGCTTCTCTCTCCCTGGAAGCAGCGGACTAGCAGAGCCTGAGTGCGGCAGACGAGTGGCTGCAGCCTGCTAGATCCAGGTAGCTTTAGAAGCTTCCAATCTCGTTTTTCTATCTCCCCCAAGTCTTATGTATGTTCAATCTGTGCCCTCATTCACTTAGATCCTCCCCCCCATCTCCAGTGCCGTCTGCCCAGAGAACATGGTGGGGGGCACTGCTACTGCCAGGTGCTGCTGACATTGTGCAGGGAAGGGGGTGAGCTGAGCTGATGATGCAAAGTCAATTTGGAGAGGTAAGCTGGCAGTTTCACATCAGAACTATTCAGGAGGATTTGTTTGCGGTGTGATGAGAATGATTAAGCTATTAGGAGGATTGGAAGAGCAGAGTGTGTATGGGGGAGTCGGCTGAGTCTTCAGCCCTGCTCACAGCTAATAGATATCTTGGACACTGGCACATATCACTATATAAACAACCCCCACACTCTGTGTATGTCCAGATAATCTGAAGAAACTTTATAACCATTCAATTTAACCCTGTGTTCTCTAAACTCTGTACAACATGTAAATTCCCCACATAAACTAAACACTCTCTATACAAGTTACCTGTCCTCAATAATCAGAGCAGAGCACAGTGTTCAAAGTTATTTACCTGGTAGTGCAATTGTATGAACACTGATTATTTAGAGAATAATGATTTTTTTAATTGAGAATTGTTATTTTGCATCTACTCAGTTAGTCTTTTTTTACGCACGCACAGGCATGGTTTTCATGCATTACGTGTAGGGCAGCCCATTAATTTCAATGGGCTGCCCTATGCACAAGCATCATGGAAAATAAGTCCTGAATCTTTTCCAAAAGTGTGCGGCACCCTGTAGTTTGGTCCACATGTTTGCAGATGCATGGAGATGCCAATAACAAACAATGGTACTGCTGCACATCTGGATAAGGGCAGCACATTTCTTTGCATGTTGGGAAGGCATGCAATTTTGCATGCGTTACCCACACGCATAGATGTGAACTTAGCCTTAGAGTGTTTTTTTTACGGTGAATTTACACTTTGGATTCTACAGAGTTTGGATCAATACAGGGTTAAATTGAATGGTTATACATCAACTTCGCATGATCTGGAAACCACATACACAGAGTGCTTTTGCTCTCATACCTCCCACACTCCTTGTACATACTGCTCACTCTCATACCTCCCACACTCCTCTCCTGTACATACTGCTCACTCTCATACCTCCCACACTCCTCTCCTGTACATACTGCTCACTCTCATACCTCCCACACTCCTCTCCTGTACATACTGCTCACTCTCATACCTCCCACACTCCTCTCCTGTACATACTGCTCACTCTCATACCCCCCACACTCCTCTCCTGTACATACTGCTCACTCTCATACCCCCCACACTCCTCTCCTGTACATAGTGCACATTGTCATATCCCCCCACACTCCTCTCCTGTACATAGTGCCCATTGTCACACCTCCCACACTCCTCTCCTGTACATACTGCTCACTCTCATACCTCCCACTCATACCTCTCACACTCCTATCCTGTACATACTGCTCACTCTCATACCTCCCACTCATACCTCCCATACTCCTTTCATGTACATAGTGCCCACTCTCTTACCCTCCACATTTTGCACTTTTCTTTCACTGTGCCGGCAGGGAGATGGGAAAGACCTTTCTTAAATTATAAAATGTTTGCTCATATTTATTTATAAGACTATATACAGTGTATATGTGTGTGTGTGTGTGTGTGTGTGTTTGTGTATATATATATATACATACATACATACACACACACTTGCATGTGCGTTTGAGATTTGGTGCACACCCTAATGCGATAGGCTGCGCACACCTATGACAGCCGGCAACAAGTTCAACTATATCTAGGTGGATTCGCCAGATTATTATCCAGGCGTATGGATTAAGGTGCAAGGTTCCACCTTGGGATATCAAAAGCACACTCCACTAGAGGGGTTAGTGCATCATGGGCAGTACACCAACAGGTGTCTATGGCTCAGGTTTGCAAGTGGCCGCTTGGTCTTCAGTTCATATGTTCACCAGGTTTTACCAGGTGGATGTTAGATCTCAAAAAGAGACTGTTTTTGGCCACAGCGTGTTGCAGGCAGCTTTATAATCTCAGGCCCCATTGGGGCTTAGGGATATTGTGTCCCCCCCCCCCCCCCAGGTGCATTGCTTTAGGACATCCCAAATAGTCATTATTATGGTGCTCTGTGTCCCGTGATGTACGATAAAGAAAAATGGATTTTTAAAACAGCTTACCTTTAAAATCCTTTTCTTGGAGGCCATCACGGGACACAGAGGTTCTGCCCCTCTTTTCTGGGATCATCATTGCTTGCTACAAAACTGAGGTACTTCCTGTGTAGGAGGGGTTATATGGGAGGAACCGTCTTACTATTGGTTGCCAGTGTTCAATCACCTAAAGGTAGCGTATAACCCAGATAGTCATTATTATGGTGCTCTGTGTCCCGTGATGTACTCCAAGAAAAGGATTTTACAGGTAAGCTGTTTTAAAAATCAATTTTTTGACCCCATCTACCCTGTAGCTAGGGGATGCTCTGTGTAGTTAGTCCCACCCTTCATCCTTTAGCTTGTACTGCATTCTGCTGGAGCTAGGCACACTGTGATTTTTTTCACTTATCTGATGTTCTGCTGAATGTGACTCTTTCAACTAAAGGAAGGTTTCCCATACTGTGGCCCATGGCTGTGGCACACTGGTGCAGGTTTTCAAGGGTTAAAACAGGTGGTCCTCCTCATCACCTGTCAATTGTCCTCTAAAAAGTGATCTGAACGTGGATCGCTCTTCAGAGAGCAATGCTAGTGTAAACTAGCCTTTACCCCCTCCCCAACCCCCTAATCACTCCTTACAGCACATATCATTCTCCCCCCAGCACAAATCTGTGTTACCTGTCCCCTCCAGGTCATATCCCCCCCCCCCAGACATTCTCTCTCCCTCATAAGCTTAGAGACCTCTGATCGCATGGCTCACTACAGGGGAATGTCCCTCCTTCAGGATCCTCCTCCTGTTGTGTCATGATACATGTCAGAGCCGAGTAGGAGCCTAGAAAAAGCTCTGCTCTGACCTGTATTCTTGTGACAGGCAGCCAGTGAGAGATGCTGTATGCTGCCAAGGGGGAAGATCGCAGCACTGGGAACCCAAGGTACCCCACAAAGGATGTAGGGCACATGCCCTGGGTGCATAGTTGCACAGTGCCCTGAGAAGTGAATTGGCAGAGCCAAGTGCCATAACTGGTTTGAACGCTAGGCTCTTGGACTCTAGTTTGGATCCCCAGGACTCCAGAATTATGGTGAAATCCAGGGACTGTCCCATGGAATCTGGGATGGTTGAGAGGTGTGATAGATTCATAGCACATCACAGCAATGTCTCTGTGACTCAAGAAGTGTGCAAGGTGACTGCATAGCAGTATTGCCAACCGTCAGTATTTTTACTGGCAGCCAGTAAAAAACAGTAAATTTTCTCCTGCCAGTGAATGCCAGTAGAAAGAAAAGGTTGCCAGTAAAAAATATGGCTGTAACGCTCGGCCCGGAGCCAGCCGAGACCATACGAGTGCCTGCTACAGTGTGTTCAGGCGCTTCTGGTGGAGGCGGTGTCTGAGCATGTCCTGTGATGTCATTGTGCAAAGGAGCCAAAGCAGAGCGGTCGGAGCCTTGTGTGTGGGTCTGCAGGATGGGAGCAAGGCAGGCCAAGAGTGGGACCATCAGTGCTGTTTGGCCTGGAGGGACCACCTGACTTGGAGAGAGACTGTCACTGTGACTCAGGAGGGGATGTGTCGTGCCAGTAATCTGTACTGCTGCACACTGCTGTTAGTATCACTGTGAGAGTCAATTTTATGTGTGTGCCACCCATTTTAATTTCTTGTTCTCCTGAATCCTATCCCTGAGCTACTTACTTACTATATCGAAAATAAAATAAGAAACATGTTTTTTGCCTTATTATCTACCTTAAATCACATTGCTAATTACATATTTTACTTGTTTGTAGCCTAAATAGTGAAATTTGTACTTAAAACTGTAATTTTGTAACTTTTGGAAATGCCAGTAAAAACTTGGCTATGTCAGTAAATTTTGGGTGTTGTGTCAGTAAATTTCAATCTGTTAGGTTGGCAACACTGCTGCATAGCATAGTCTTTTTCTGTACGACTATAACAGAGAATCAAGCTGAGAATCATTACTTCAGTTAAAACTTCCTGAACACAGCTACTTGCAGTGAACAGCTGGAGTGATTCAAGGCCCACCCCACTGGAACTTGAGTACTGTAATAACAATTGAGGCAGGGCTTCCCTCAGTGGCTGGGTCTTTTGGAGAATCTGCGCACTTTGATGCTGTGTCCTTGCTGTCTGTAAAGCAGTTCTAACATTTAAGGGCCTTTCACCAGGCTGCAGATCACTTCCCTTCCCCCACTTCCACTTACCTCAGCCTCATCGGGGATGGCCTTTCTGAGCTGCTGAGGAAGGGAAACTAATGCTGGCCATACACTATACAGAAAATCGGCCGAACCCATTTTCGAAAAACGAACGTTCGACCGTGACCGCAAACGATCGTGCCATCATGTAATGACCGATAAATTGTTCAGTGGACATGAATAAATAATTTTTTGTTCATTTTTTTACATATACCTAGTGCAGACAGTTCGGACGGGAAACACATTAACCTTGCAATTTATCGTACGTTCGGCAGAAATTTTCCAAACTTCCCGTTCGTTTTTTTCCCACAAAAATGTCACAAACGATTATCGATTTGTGCCCATTAACTTGCCGAAAAACGAACGAAGTGTCTATACGAACGATTTTTCGGCCGATTTTTCGTATAGTGTATGGCCAGCATTAGGAACTTATTCCCCGTGGGTGTGTGCAAGTTGTGGGAAAAGAAGTTAAAGTGCCTGTGTATGAGCATGCTAAGTAAATGGGCACACTGTTACAGATCTAGGAGTGGTAAACCCTTTACGAATGTGCTGAAATAATTTTTATTTTAAAGCGCTCCTTTTTTCCCTCTCTGCCATACCTCCCAACTGTCCCTGATTTCGAGGGACTGTCCCTGATTTGGAACAATGTCCCTCTGTCCGTTGTTCTTCCACATTTGTCCCTCATTTTGGTCTGATCTATATAGCTGTATATAAAATCCACTTTTTAACTTTTGTTTTCCTTTGCTAAACTTTTCATCCAATTTGTAAATTGCTGCATTTGTACAATTAAAAAGCCAATATAAAGGAAAAGTAGTGGTAAAGAAAAGCACTTGTGGGTTTAACTAATCAATTTTTTTGTATAATTCTTCTTTAAGGGGGCGTGGCAGGAGGTGCGTCCTATGCATACATACTTATGCTCATAGGTGTCCCTTTTTCCCATCTCAAAATGTTGGGAGGTATGCTCTCAGCCTATTGGCTAAGCCCCCTTGTGAGTTTCATAAGCATATTTGTCCCTCGTGCTCAAAGTTTGGTCGACACATGTGTAGTGATATTACCTTGTTAAATGCTATTACCTGAAAATGTATACAGGACCATGTCATTGCTTAAGCTACTCATCCTCGTAAATGCCCTAATTGTAATATTCTATGGGGTCGTGCCATACTTTTTTTTTTTCTGTGCTGGTATAAGTGGAGCAACTGAGTCCCAGACCCTTAATCTCATGTTATAATGAAAGCAAGCATAACATAACAAAAAGTGCTTAGAAAGTGAAAGATAAAATGGCATGTATAAATTGTTCACATTGTAATACAAACAGACTGTAACATTTTTAACCATGTAAGGACTGAGCCTCTTTCTCAGATTTGGTGTTTACAAGTTAAAATCTGTTTTTTTTTTTTGCTAGAAAATTACTTAGAACCCCCAAACATTATATATGTTTCTTTTCTAACACTCTAGAGAATAAAATTGTGGTCGTTGCAATACTTTCAGTCACACCGTATCTGCGCAGAGGTCTTACAAGCGCACTTTTTTTGGAAAAATACACTTTTTGGCATTAAAAAAAATAAGACAACAGTAAAGTAAAGTTAGCCCAATTTTTTTTATATAAAAAAAATGTGCGCTTGCATTAAATGACATGTCTCATTATATCAATGTTCACAAAAAAGATCATGAAGGAAAATGACTCCAAGTGAACAGTATCACTATACTGTACGGTATAGATAATGTGCAAAATCAATGCTAAGAATTCATATATATTGATTGCAATAAAATTACATAAAATTCAAAAAATAAAAATAAAAAAACATTCAATTCATAACACAAAATATAAAGAAAAGTGCAGAGAATAGTATTCAGGCTCAGTCCAAACCAAGATGAAAAATTGAAGATTTGGAACTGCATAAAAAATCTAAAATCGCACAGGTAGAAAAACGCATATCCACAGTTCATTCAATACATCCTATATGAGTGGGGGGAAAAGTAGAAGGACGCGAAGAGACTTCCAGCCACCAGTGGATCCAAGCAGTAATAAAAGATGTACCCTTACCAGACAAGTTGGACCTCCTTTATAGCAAGGTCGTATGGGCATGCAGAAATGGCCCTCTGCGGGGACAGATGGATGACGAATCAGCCGGCATGCACCGCATACAGCAGGGAATAATTCCGGTACTTCAGCATTGGAAGAGGCACTCACTTTTGAGTTCAGTGGTACTTTAACCGCTTCAGCCCCCCTCCTGACCAGAGCACTTTTTGCGATTCGGCACTCCGTCTCTTTAACTGACAATTGCGCGGTCGTGCGATGTTACACCCAAACAAAATCGACGTCCTTTTTTTCCCACAAATAGAGCTTTCTTTTGGTGGTATTTGATCACCTCTGCGGTTTTTATTTGTTCGCTCCTTCCTGACCAGAGCACTTTTTGCGATTCGGCACTGCGTCGATTTAACTGACAATTGCGCGGTCGTGCGACGTTGCACCCAAACAAAATTGACGTCCTTTTCTTTCCCACAAATAGAGCTTTCTTTTGGTGGTATTTGATCGCCTCTGCTGTTTTTATTTTTTGCGCTTTCCTTTTCAATCTGCAGCCACTGCAATTTTTTGCAAATGCAGTGCAATATGGCTATCTGGAGTTGTTCGGTACACAGATAGCCATATTGCACTGCATTTGCAAAAAATTGCAGTGGCTGCAGATTGAAAAGGAAAGCGCAAAAAATAAAAACAGCAGAGGCGATCAAATACCACCAAAAGAAAGCTCTATTTGTGGGAAAGAAAAGGATGTCAATTTTGTTTGGGTGCAACGTCGCACGACCGCGCAATTGTCAGTTAAATTGACGCAGTGCCAATAACAACGATATTCCTCTTCAAAATGCCGAGGTATATCGGTGTCTGGAAGTGATTAAACAGATTGAAATGTAAAGAGTGCAATTTACACATATATAACTGTGCCCCCTACATTACTGGCCAGCACGTTCAAAAATTGGTTCCATAATTGGTGTTAGTGGGCATAAAAAAAGAAAAAAAAAGAAAATGCAATATGCTATGTATCCACCTATCGGTTATCCACCTTAAGACAGAAACTTCTGTGCACAGTGCACCCTCTATGCACTTGTGTGCATGGCCAAAACCTGGGAGTGATAACTAAAGTATGTGTTTCTTTCTGGTGTATGACTTGTAGTGTGTCACCTTTCACCCTTTTGTTGCTGTCAGTGGAAGCAGTAATAACCACCACGACTGGTGTCAGTGCCATCAATGATCACCCCCTGCAAAGGTCACAGTCAGCAAAGACAACTCCCAGGAATACCCTGTAGCAAATGTTAGGGCAAGCTATAACCCCAATTAAAAAACCCACACATAAAACCCGAGCAATAACCCCCAGTACAATATTCCACAGCAATTATCACCAGCATAGTAACCTCTAGCAATATACTCCCAGCATTGGTGTTCAGTAGTTTTACTTACCCAAGCACCTGTTTCCGTGAAACTTCCTCTCTCCTGTGTTCTTGCTGGAACTATTTTTTATCTGTTGGGCTGACTCTGGTCCTCAGGTCCTGTAGTGGATGGGCTTGTGTTTCTCAGAATGTGTCAGGGCATCAACGGCAGGAGAAGGGCTCTAGGACCCAGCATCTCTACCAGCACTTATGGCAGGAGAACGACTTTAGGACCCAGTATCTCTACCAGCACTTCACATGGGCCTTTATAAGGAGGCCTGTCGGTGGCTGCAGTTGCTGGTTGATCTTCAGCTCCTCCAGTGCGTTATCTCCATGATATTCCTGTTCCTGTGTCTCCTGTTGCCAACCCGGCTTGTCCTTGTCTCCTGTTTGCTTCCTGTGTTCGACCTCGGCTGTCCACCTGACCACATCTGCTCTGATACCCACCTGGCTTTTGAGCTCCGCTATCCACCTGACCACGTATGCTCTGATACCCACCTGGCTCATGACCTAGGCTTCCTTCTGACCATGCTCCAGTCTCAGCATTATCTATGTCCTGCAACTCCTCACGAGCACCACCTGTCTGCTGATTCTAAGCCAGCACACCAGCTGTACTCTGGAACCTCTTGCAGGCAACCTGTGCTACTTTGGACATTACCTCTCCTGTTTCCACCCTCAGGGGGGTCTGGAACTTAGCCACAAGGGAATCCCTCTCTCTCCATTGGCCTCCAGCACCAGGTGTATGATAGTATAACCCGCCAAGATGTCTGAGGCTGAGAGAGGTGCTTGCGTTGGAGGCCCTATATCAGCAGATGACAGCTCTTCCACAAGCAGTCCAGAGCTTACAAGACAGATATTTTTAGCTGGAAGGATGCCTTCACTACCTCCATGACTCCTGCGAATCCTAACCAAGCTACTAGCTCCACTGCCTCAGCTCCAGCGGCCAGTTCTCCTGCTACAGCCGCACCTGCTGTGGGATTCCTCCTCCCCACTGCTGAGCGCTTTTCAGGTGATCGATGGAAATTCAGGGCCTTCAAAAATGCCTGTGAACTTTACTTTGCCCTGCAACCAAAGACTTTTTCTCTTGAGACCATCAAGGTGGGTTTTATCATCTCACTTTTGTTAGCTTAGCCACAGTCCTGGGCTCATAACCTCCTTGAGCAAAATAACTTAGTACTGGATTCAGTTGCCAACTTCTTTGAAGCTATGGCTACCCTATATGACGATCCACAGCGGACTGCCACCACCAAATGTGCCCTTCATGCTCTAGTACAAGGCAGACGACTAGTGGAGGATTATATTGTGGAGTTTCGCAAGTGGTCAGCTGATACCGGGTGGAATGATGCTGCCCTAACATACCATATAGGGAATCTTGGAGAGTGGGATTTTAATAGTGCCACATGGAAAACCACAATTTTCATAAAAAGAATATTTTATTATATTGTAGAAAAATCAGTTAAAATAAAATTCCAATGTTTGTTCCTTTAAGCAAACAGTGATCTATATACAAATATCACAACATGCTAGAAAGCAATAATACAGCTATATAAATGCCTGTAGGCTCAACAGGTTTCACAAAATGCTTCTTCAGGAGCGATGAGGCACATATTAACTATAAGATATAAAAAAGAGATATAAGAAACACATAAGAAGTTATTATAGAGGACACACATGTCAGAATCAAACAGAATAAATATTAACCTTATATTTCATAACCATACATGTTCTAGATTAAAGATACATATAGCATCTAAACATAATCTAAACATAATCAGCTAATTGCCTTAGTAAGATTCTTATGGAATAATGTGCAATGATGATGATACCTATCATGTATGTAACAAATAGACTAATCAGAGTCCTGTCCATTCAGGAAAAAGGGAGCAGTGGGGCAAGAGTCTGGTCCACACAATGGGGATCGCAGGGTGGGCACCAAAAAAGAACTTAGCTACACCTATATTGGTATAGAAAATACAGCAATGAGGACAAGGTCATCCCAAATCAGCCCAAAATGGGGATCAAATTGGGAACCCCACCTTTTCCAGATGGACATCTGGGGAGGGGAAGGGGGTGGACCCACCCCAACCGAGACAGATGTCCATCTGGAACAGGTGGGGTTCCCAATTTGGTCGCCATTTCGGGCTGGTTGCCAATCTGCAGCTGGATGAGGTTGCCCAGGCTCTCATGAATCCCCTCAGGATCTGGCGGCCATGGTATTGGTCCTCCCCTGCTGAATCCATCTCTGTATTGGTGTCCTGGGTATGCCCTTTCCCCTGAATGTCTGTCTTATCTAGGACGGATTTTCCAGGGTAGCAGCAGGGGACTCAACACGCATGCATGTCACATCACGACGTTGTGACATTTGTGCATGTGCAATGGGGTCATTGCATCCACGATCCGCCGGTGACGTCAGACACCGGTGGATTGGGGAGAGCATAAAGACAGGGCTGAATATGGAAACATCAAAGCACCTGTTGGGAGCAGAGGCTCTGTGGAGACACCATTATCAGATTCCTATGTAAGTAAGCTTGGATTGCTTTCTTGTGTGCCTTGGTGATTGGATTATGTTCACAGCTTTGTAGTATTGCTCCAATTGGACATCTTTTGCCTTACAGTTTTGATGTTTACCTGTCTTGTTATCTTGAATTATCCAGGGCCATTGCATTGGGAGATTGTGTGTTTCCTTTACCATTTGGAAGTTTAGACGTGAGATATATATGTATGTATTTGTCCCATAGGCATTACCCAGATTTTGTTTCAAGGTAATTAATATCCTCCTTGGGCTGTATATAAATATGTATGTGTCATTCCACTATTAGGGGAGACGGACCATGCCTTATAAGTGGCTTTTGGGAAGACTGTAAGTGGCTTTTGGGAAGCCTGTCCTTTGGTGGGACTGTTGAGAAGTTTAAAAACTTAATATTACGCTCCTTTTGGCAAGGAGAATAAGATAAGGGTGTAATAAGGCAATTACTACCAGGACCCACAAACTTTTGCTCTATCTGGATTTTCTTCTTGTCTATCGCATTTGCAACATAAAAGTATAAGATATCTGTTGTGTGGGATACGGGGCTTTGTGGGGTAAGGCAGCCCTGGTTTCACTGTTTTATATGATGTCCCAAAGGGGCAAATTAATTTAGAGTAAAGTAAATTTCCCTTGTTATATTCAGGTATCGTGGAAGGGATGAGTACTGTTATATGCATGTTCATATAAGTTTGCTTGGTATGTATACTATGGTATAGTATGTGAATAATATGACTTCTCCCCTTCCCTTTGCTAGTATTTTGGTTATAGAGCTTTAGAATTTTATAGGTGCTTGATTCTGCTTGAAAAATGCATAATTTGTTTGGTAACTCTTGGAATGGTATCAGAGTGGTATTTTTGAAGCTTGTGAAGAAATGTGTTTAGATGGGTGGGGGTTGTTGTAAGGTACGGGAATGTTTCGGAAAACACCCTAAGGTGTGATGAGTTTGGAATGTGAGTAGTTTAAAAGGGGCTTTTTTAATAAAAACATCCTACATTGTACAGGGTAAAGCAAATGAAGTTAGAAGGTAAAGAGATTTGAGTTATTTTATTAAAGGTTTGCATTTTGCAAGGCTTTTGTCAATGCATTGTTTATTTTAGACAAGCCGATTTCAAAGCTGTTTTAGAACTGACACATAGAGAAAGAAAAAAAAAGTGAAGGAAAGTACTTTTAAAAACAGGAAGTTAGCACTCAGAGTTGTTTGAGATTTAAAGGGGACATTGAATGTTGGGACATTTTACTGGCATGGCATACCGAGCTTGAAGGATTGATTCTTTCATGATTTGTTGTAGCAAGTGCAAGAGACTTTCGTGGTCATGTATTTATTGATCGTGAAGTATCTTTGAGGAAACTACCTTAAAGGACAGCCGAGATATAAGTTTTTTCAAGCAGTTAAGGAAATTAACAGAAAGAGTTTTATTTAAAATAAGGAATTTAAAGTGTCACGGCCAGGTTTAAAATTTGGATTATCAGATAAAAGGTGTTATTAAAATAAGGATTTTTGTGTAGACTTACTCTGTCTGTTTATTGTTGTTTGCTGAAGTTATAATGAGTCGGTACAGGTGGGTCGGTAAAATGTACAGATCACTGTTCAGCAACAGGCACAGGTACAGAGGGTGGTGGGGACTGGTTCCCAGAAGGCATCAGGACATGGTGCCTCTATTATCTGATGTGGGGAAGGAGGACTGTGAGACCGAGGCTTCGGGGGGAGCACCCACACTTGCTTGTACAGGAAAAGGTTCAATCAAGGTTAAAAAAAGAGAGCTGGTGGGGAGGATAGAACCCTTGTTGAAAGCACCCCACCTTGTGCAATGAGCAGCCCCTGATGCTGGGATCTCGTGGGACTTTGCGGGATTTTGGTACCAGAGATTCACAGAAACACAGAGATGTCAGTTTATTGGGCAGTGATAAAATTGTCGCTGCTTGGTACACTTAAAGGGGGACATGGTTACTGTTTTGGGGTGTCTGAATGAGGTGGAGGGAAGTTGGGTAGTTGATATATGTCCTATGATCCTGCCAAGACAGAGAGCGTTGCTAAAGTGGTCAGGTGAGAGGGACAGAGTAGGGTACCCATCTGTGTGTGGTGCTGAAAGAGGGGATCAAACCACTGACCAGGCCTTCGCCGCCGCTTTTGTGGAGAGCATACTGCTATATTTGCATTCCATAGTCAGCGAGTCAGAGAGACTTGCAGAGGTGGAGAATGAATGTTAAAGCGGTTGTATACCTATTTGTTAAACTTTTACCTACAGGTAAGCCTATAATAAGGCTTACCTGTAGGTAAAAAAAATATCTCCTAAACCTGTACGGTTTAGGAGATATTCCCCTCACAATGAGCCACTGACTGCAGCGGCGCATGCGCACAGGGGATTCTCGGCTGAAAGCCTGGCAGCCGCCGGACCTTGCCACTCACAGCGCCGGAGCCGCGATACCCGAAGACATGCCGAGGGGAAATGTCGGCACCCTCAGCATGGACCGGGTGAGATGCCGGCGCCTCGTTCTAAGGTAAGTATCTCATAATGAGCTAGTATGCGGTGCATACTAGCTCATTATGCCTTTTCCCTTACAGGTGTAGGGAAAAAAAAAGTCAGCGGGTTTACTACCGTTTTAAAGAAGGATTTGATTCAGAAAAGTTATCTATAAAAGTACATGTTTATTGTTAAAATGTTGCAACTATCGTCAGTCTGTTCATGAAATTTGTTCGGCACATATTAAGCCCATGCCCACTGCATAGTTAATTGGGAACATTAAAAGGGGAATGTGACACCTCACTGATAAAATTATATGTATGCGCTGGTACCAAATTTTTTTTTTTTTTGAGGAATCTGATCAGATATAATTTCTTTGGGAGTAACATTTCAACTTATGCATGGGGTGTTTTGATTGTTTCAGTTGGGCTCTGTTTCCACTGTTGCAGCCCCAAAGTCATGCGATTTGCGATGTGACTTTGCAGTGCGATTTCATGCAACCAGTGAAAACCGTGTGGGAACAAGTCAGAACAAAGTAGCGCAAGAGCCTTTTTTTGAGTCGCTGCGACTTGGGTCACACCGGTTGGAACGGGGAGCCTTGAAGTCTGGTTTTAGGGACTGGTTTAGTTGTGTAAGTTCTTTATTCTTGCGTTATTGAAATTAAAAGGTGGTTTTTCGGTATCGGCAAGTGGGCTATAGATCGGATTGATATAATTGCCCAGGGTTCCGAGGCGTTCAAAAAATGTCATTATACTGTTATCAAAGGACAGAACCTAGAGTGGTGTTTTATGTAGGGAAAAAAACATGTTATAAAACAATAGATTGTACGTTTAAGGGAAAAATGGGCCGACCAGCACATTTGTTGTTGTCGAAAAAAGAAAAAAAAAATGAGAGTTTTGCATTGTATAGGGATATTGCCTGTTATAAAGCAAGGGTAATGATCATTTGTGCAAATGGGGTTAATTGTGTTTAAGATGGTTTAACATTGATTGGGATTTTTAAATGTTTGATTTCAACCAAATGCAAGTTTAAGAATATTATTATTATTATGCTAAGAATGAGGAAGTTATGTATTTCAGGCACTACGCCAGAGGAATTGTGGTTAGTAAAGAAAAAGACAAGTAACTGTGTTGTGTAATTCTGTGCACTAGAGAAAAATATTAAGGTTTAAAAATGTATTTAGAGGTGTTTGAAGGGAAAATATGAAAAATTGGAGAGTGAATGGTGAATGGATTAGCTAAATGAATGTGGAATGAGAAAGTGGTAGTATTGTGTTTAATGAACGCATAGAGTATCATTTTGGTTGGTAAAGTTTTTTAAGTGTGTGTTTAGAATGTACACAACAAGTTGTCTCATGTTGTGTTCAGGCCCATGTTAAAAATTAAATAAAAGTTTGGGGTTAAATTAAAAAAGTGATAAACTGACTTTGGTAACAGAAGGGTGAAGTTTGGGAAAAATGATTGAAGAGTTACTGAAATTAAGTAACCGCAGTCTAGATACATTGCTGCATATATTGAGTCCA
Organism: Aquarana catesbeiana; assembly: GCF_042186555.1. NCBI lineage: Eukaryota > Metazoa > Chordata > Amphibia > Anura > Ranidae > Aquarana > Aquarana catesbeiana. The sequence continues at coordinate 471,148,443 of NC_133327.1, forward strand.
TGGGGTACTAAAATGTGATGGGAAGGATTTGTTTGAAATAAGCAATCAGAATGACTATTCTGGATATTTACCTTTTGAATTCCCAGAGTGTCAGTCATGAAGTGTTGATGGTGTAATGATGTTTGTCCATCAATGTTTTGTTTGTTGCTGATGATCAGGCATATTTGCAAAGTTGGGAGACTTCTGAGTCAGAATATGTGTTTGGGTAAAATGTTCTTTTCTAGGTACTTTGGGTCCCTGGAATAGAAGGAACTAAAGGAGTTTAAGTTTTGTCGAAGTTCTGCTGTAATACTGGATTTGGAAAAAAATATTTAGTTAAAAATATTGAATCTATATAATGAAAACCCTTGCTGAGAAACATTTTCATTCCTGCATGCTTTACTTATGTTTGAGTCAATGAAGAATATTATTTTTAATACCTCCAATGGTTAAGGCCTGAATTGATCAGGTAGATTCTGTGATTATTCATGTCGGATGAGGAGTATCTGCCCCAGCTCCACCATCCCAGCCAGCCAGCATTCATCCACAGCCCCATACAAATGAAGAAATGCCCACCCCAGTCATACCCTACACCCCATTCATACCCTGCCCTATACCCTATCCGGATGAAGTGATGACGACAGCTTTTACATGGAAATCTTCGTTGTTCATCTTTGTTGTTCAAATACCATAGGGGGTGCTTAGATGACTAAAGGCAGACTTCTGCTGGAAAGTGTTCCTGGGAATGACACCTTGAGGGGGAGCCAAATGACGTAAACCCGAGGTACGAAATTCTAGTGAGCACCGCATGAAAGAGATCCAGATGTACCAACCCAAAGACCCAGGTCTAGCCCAATGCATCAGTTCCAGTTTGTCTGTGAATATCAAGTTCTGTCCTTACAAAGAGGCAGTGTTTTGGGGTAGAGAATTTATGTCTGTACATATGAATGATCACAGAAATGAACCAAAGGTTTTGGGAAAAGTTGAGGAGAATGAGTTAAAATGTGGACATTTCCCTTTCCTTCCATTTTTGCAAATTTAATGGACATTCAGAAGCCATCCAAGAGACTTTCTTTTTGTGTATTTCTTTGGGACTATTTTTATTTGGCCTAAAGTCTGTCATGCCCCTCTCATTTGCTTTTATGGACTGTCACGCCCCTTCCTCCCTTTTGCATGCCATGGTGAATTGCTATGCAGCTGAGATTACATGTTTGTTGTTTTCTATTTTTGCATGTTTAGTGTGGTGGTCCGGGTGAGGGTCAGGGGGCATATTGGGATTGTTGTTGTAGTATGCCCGGAACGTGCTCGACCACTTCAGTGTATAATATTTGAAGGGATGCTGGCATGAGCACTGTATTATATATGTATTGGTTCACATGTCATCCACCAGCCTCTGTGTTCTGGGGGGGGGGCCTTAAGGTTATATGTGGCCCACCCGATAACACCACTAACAACACACTCATTGGACATAGAGGGGATGTGTATTCAAAGTCTGAGGGAGCTCCACAGTGTTTGACACCTTAGATTGTGCCCTACATCACACTGTATATACCTTCATGCATAACTCTGACCCCCATACTGAGATGGCTAGGCTACTCTCACAGCTTGCCCTTGCAGGATTCTCTGAAGGTGCCCAATGGGTCCTTAAGCAGACAGCCACTGGCCTTGGGCGACAGCACGTACATTTGTTGTGGAAGAGCATGACATCCATGGATTCTGAATGATTCCAAGGGATGGTGTTACTTGGCCTCATTGGTTCTGATAATGGGAATTCTTGGGGACAGTGAGGAACGTCACTTGCTCAAGGCTAGTGTTCATCCTAAGTGCCCCCTCAAACACCGTTATGCCAGGTCATTGTTTTTGGAAAAGGACATGACCTGGGCATGGGGGTATTGACATAATGAAAAGGCTAAATAATTACTTGGAAGCCCCCTGGGTAACATGGGATGGTTTGGTTTCAATGGAGTATTTTCCTGGATCTGGGATATTGCTGTGTGTATTGTAGTGACTTTGCTCCTGGCATTATTTCTGTGTGCCTGCTTTGAGTTTATGTGTACTTCACAATGCAGAGGGGTCAGTCACCTTCAGTCACTTCTGTGACCTTCGTGTCTGAGAGAGGGGATTGTAGTAATATGACTGAACAGAAGTGACTCCATTTTGGATTCATATATCTTAACTTGTATATTCAGACTCTAGTTAAAGTCAACTAGTTAAAAGCAGGTTCTCTATAAAGCACACATATAAGAAAATATAGCTTGTGTAAGCAGTTTTATTCTGTATCGTCTAAATAAAGAATTGTTGCTCAATATTTCTGGGCCACCCTTCCTGTGTCATGAGACATGATACAGGGAAGCAGGACTCATGACTGAGTCATGAAAGCAGATGGCATAATTAATGATATGTAATGATATGTAATGTACACCTCTGTATTAACCCCGCCCATTTTTCATATTATGATTGGCTAATGATAACGTATATAAGTTGTATACCCGCCCAGAATTAAATCAGATAGCTTTGAAAATCGACTTTGACTCAGCTTCTTTGTGACACAAGAAGAGATATCTCCTCAATACTGCAGTACTGAGTGGGTCTTGTGAGTGTGGTAATTGCCGTGATTATACCTAACTGGTCAGGTATATAGAAATACCGTTTGATTCCAATTCAGAGGTATGTCAGCAAGTGTTATTTGGGAGGGACCTTGTCCTCATTGCTGTATTTTCTATACCTAATATAGGAGTAACTAAGTTCTTTTTTGGTGCCCACCCTGCCATCCCCATTGTTTGGACCGGATTCTTGCCCCACTGCTCCCTTTTTTCTGAACCAACAGGGCTCTGATTAGTCTATTTGTTACATGATAGGTGAGTATCACCATCATTGCACATTATCCCATAAGAATCTTACTAATGCCATTAGCTGATTAGGTTTAGATTATGTTTAGATGCTATATGTATCTTTAATCTTAAACATGTATGGTTATGAAATATAAGGTTATCTAATATTTACAATGCAATTCAACAAAGGGTCATTGAACATCATTTGAGGGGATGTAACCCAAGCTAGATATTGCAAGGTTGAACTGTCATGGAGCTTGAACGTGTCAAGCATTAGTAGAGTCAGGCAAGTCCAAGTTGGAGCCAGTACGGAGTGCTGGTTTTTAGGCAAGAACACCCAAAGTAAAGAACAAACCAGTAGTGAGCGATGGAGATCATCCAGATATTAGAAGGTAGTCCTAAAAGGACAACTTGTTTTGTGTGATGATGTATCCGTGGAGATGCTACTAATGAGGATTAAGGGTGAAGTTGGAGGCCTCAGCAGTGTCAGAAGGTTCGCTAAGGGTTTGGCCTTTCAGTTCCGGTGACACTCTATCAATAAATAGGTCCCATTTGCGGTGGAAGCGAGATGTCTTGCAATGGTGGGAGAGGATCAGATCCAGCTTTTCTTTTCTCAGTAGGTTCAGCGGGTCATTTTTAATGTCCTTGGTGTTAGGAGGGATAGATTATGTCTATTGTTTGAGTATAGCCCTCCTAGCTGCAATATATCATGTGGATAACCATGCTTTGTTATATTGGATTAGTAGTATGTTTTTTTAATAGTAGAGTGTATATATTCCTGCAGGGTTGGAGGCCGGTGACCGCGGCTACGAATAACTCTGCTTGGTCCCAGAAACATGAGATATAAGGGCAGAGCCAGAGCCTGTAGAGTAGGAGGGCCTGTGTTCGTTGCACAAAGGACACTGTTGGTGATCAGGAAGCTGGTTAGAAGTCAAATGAGGAATATATGCCCAGTGCATGATTTAGTATTGTTGTTCACGCCAAAACTCTAATGCCCCGTACACATGGTCAGATTTTCCGACGGAGAATGTGCGATCGGAGCATCTTGTCGGAAATTCCGACCGTGTGTGGGCTCCATCGGACATTTTCCATCGGATTTCCGACACACAAAGTTTGAGAGCAGGCTATAACATTTTCCAACAACAAAATCCAATCGCGTCAATTCCGACCGTGTGTGGCCAGTTCCAACGCACAAAGTTCTACGCATGCTCAGAAGAAATTCCGAGACGGAACAGCTCGGTCTGGTAAAATTAGTGTTCGCAATGGATACAGCACTTAAAAATGGTTTAATACAGCGCACTCTCTTCTTCTTTATAATGTGAGAAGAATGAAGTAGTTTTGCTGCTCATATTCACACAGACTTCTCACAAACGTATTTCTTTATTATTTATCGGGATTCCCTCAATATATTTTGATTTGTCACATCTGACAAATTTTTTTTTTAGGTTGTTTTTAATTTTTATACATTTTTTTTCAAGGCTGTTTATTTTTTTGGGGGGGGGGTTTGTATTTTTTTCAAGGCTGTTTTTTTTTTTCTTTTTTTTGCTTTTTACTCCAGAATATTTTTGTGTGTGTTTTGTGTGTCAAGTTACCACAACACCATTGATATCTTGTATTATTTAATCTCAATGAGATTGTTTGGTGTTGGTGTCCCTTGTTAATTTCACATTGTATTTTGAAATGTACCTGCCTCCTCACCAACAATCTGTTTTTTTTTTTTTAAGAAAAACACACATAGGCAAGTATAATTGAAACAAAAATTCCTTTATTAAGGGCTCACAACCAAACAAAGAGGGAGGCAATGCTGGAGGAACAGCAGAAATTGGTGAAGCCTTTGACCCCCAGGGCAGACATTAATTATTTTACTGCAAAATCGGTGGCCTGAGGATTCCATATCTAAGGGAGTGCAGTCTGGTCCAGAAGTCCCAGAGATCTGGAAAGCAGCAGATGACATCTGTGTCCCCAGGCTGTGG
>NC_133327.1:471153725-471203725 GCF_042186555.1 Aquarana catesbeiana
AATCTGTAGAACAATGCTATACCTGACTCAAGCTGGGCTCCTCCACTTCTTCCTGGCTGGAAGTCCCAGGTTGGACATCGGAAGTCTCAGCTGGGGTGGAAGGAAGAGTGGAAGGAAGGGTTGAGAGGGATTCCTGTATCCAGTCTGGTCAGACAGAAATCGCAGTCTCTCATAGTACCACAGCCTGGGGACATAAACGTCATCTGCTGCAGCTCCGGATCTCTGTGATCCGTGACCTTCTTGCGCTCCCTAAGATAAGTGTTCCTCAGGCCACCAATTTTGGCTTTAAATAGGGGATGGTTGTCGTGGGGACCACCGGCTTCACCAACTCCAGCAGTTTCTCCAGCGCTGCCTGCCTCTTTTGTTTATGATTGTAATGTGGATGTTTGACCTGCACAGACAGGGCAGCTCCCTGTACTTGTCTATGAACAGGGGAGGAAGTTGTGGTCATTGAAGCCATCCATTTTATCTGAAAAACACACACAAGACAAACCCTAATGTCAGGCAAAACTCTCTTAATCTTGTCACAATATAGGCCTTAATCTAGAAGCAGTATAGGCCCAAGTTTAGATCTTACCTTTGTTCTCACGATCGCGCCTCCGATACTCCTTCCTCCGCTCACAGATCGTACGTACTACGCACGCGTGTTTCGCTTTATACACACTGACGTTCTTTCTAGTCTATTCCCCGCCCTTTTCGTTCTGCGCAGTGGGGGAAGAGCACATGGCTGAGACACAGCAGGTGCGTGCTAATTATAGCTACGTGGAGGAGGGGGAGGAAAGCCCGCAGCCTGAAACGTCTGGATCCAGAAGGAGACGATTTAAGGCATCAAATATGTCCTTTGGGGAGATGTTGGAGATGGCCGACATCCTGAAGAAGGCCGACTATGATGGAAGTATGGGCCTTATCCCAACCCCAATGTCCGAAAGGCCAAGATCATGGCGAAAGTGGTCAAAAGTCTGCACCGGAATTCGGGATACGTCGATCAAAAGACCAGCTCAGGAAGCGGTGGTCGGACCTAAAATTAAGAGAGCACGAGCAGTACAGAAAGATCCGGAGAGTGCTGCAAAAAAGTAAGTAGTTGTGCTGTGTTCCTATTCTTTTTGTGTTTATTACGTTCGTGCTGCTCCATGTGCTTTTCTTAACTGTTAACCAGTTTAAAATGTCAACTTTCATGTTCATGGGCACATTATTCGTTCGTATCAAACATTTTTCTTTCGGCCTATAAAACACCATTGTTTTGGCCATATGCATTTGACCACATTTTTTAGGGCCTACTTGTCTGAAATAATTTGGTTGTGTAGATGGGGTTTGTTACTAGAATGAAATTCAAACTAGATTCTGTGTAAGGAGAGGACACTCAGCAGCAGTTTTCACATCTGGACACTGGAGCACTAGTGTGGGACACAAGAATACCCTTTTTATTAGGGGTCCCACACAGGTGCTCCAGTGGATACTATAGGGGTGTCTCCATCTGTGAAGCTTGGACAAAACAGGTAAAGTATTCAAGCTTGACAAAGGACACTAAAAATTCTACATCTTGGAACTCTCCCAAAACAGACAATTGTACCCCACTTCCAAGCAATGTTTCATATTTATAGTTCTTCCTCAAATATCTGTGTGCTAAGTATACCATTTTTTTTACATAGGGGAGAAAAGACTCGGAGGACACCCCTCATCCGAGGAGACCAGAGATCCCCCACCTCAGGAAGAAGGGGTAATCCAACCAAGACAAGAAGAGCAGGAGGAGAAGACGTGGTGGAAATTGGCACCAACAACAGGTGAGTGTGTGCGACCACAGGCTCAGGTAAGAGATGGGTGCCGGCATATTTATAATAAATGTTTTTTTTTTGGTTTCTATCTTTTTAGGTGGTCGTGATGTTGTGGATCCAGATCCTTTCACCTCGGAAAGTGCACAGATCCTGATTGGGGAGATCATGGGGTGTAATAGGGACTTGGAAAACATCAAGAAAAACATCAATGATCTTCAAAAAATAAGAACATCATTGATGTTTTGGGGAGAGTTTAAAACCCCTCAAATCCCTTTGTTTTATGGTGTGCTACAATTTTAACATTTTTTGTCTAACTGGAGAAAAGCCAAATTTTGAGGATGCACACAGTGTGTCAACATGTGCTATCTGCCATCACGGGAGATGAATGGACTGTTTTGGGGGTGCAACCCCTTCCTCAATAAAGTAGCTGAGAGGAAGGGGTTGCTCCCCCAAAACACGTCCCTTGATCCCCCATGATGGCAGATAGCACATGTTGACATTCGGCTATTTGTGTGCATCTTCAAAATTTGGCTTTTCCGGGGGTGACTTCACCCCATCTGAACGCAATATCAAACACAGTTTTTAAATACTCATGTCTGATATTGCCTTCAAGTTCTACCAAATGTGAACTTTGTAAGTTCAAGATTTGTGTCTTTCTTGTGGTTTTAAACATGCCTGTTTTATCTTAAATGGACATTTCTACTTTTTCTAATGTGACCCCAAAAATTGTTATACAACAAACATGTTGGTTTGTTTTAAAAACCTTTTCTAAATGCACATGTGATTGTGCAGTTATTAAAAAGATTGTTAATCAAGAATGTGTGGATTATTGTCTCAACGCTACAACACTTTTCGGGTGCTCTAATTGCTGCTTTCTGTGACAATGGGTGTTATTTCCTAAGGGCAAATCCACTTTGCACTACAAGTGCAGTTTCAAGTGCACTTGTAGTGCAAAGTGTCTTTGCCTTTAGTAAATAACACAACAGTGCTTTGTATAAGGTTACACAATCACGCCATTTTCAGGACTCACCACATTTCTGTCAGGGTCAGCTAAAACAAACAAAAGCAGTAAATGTCACCAAAGATTTGCTAATTTTGTTTTATTTTTTATTTGAAAAAGGTTTTAAACATTGTCGGGCATATTGATAGCCCCCCTACCCACAAAGAATTCAAGATATCTTAGCCGGACATCATGGGCATTCAGGGGGGCAAGCCAGGATGGCCACTTTCAAGCGCCGTCAGGGTTGGTTCATTTGAATTCCGGCCTCAGGCCCAACTGAGCCAGCATAGTTTGCAGAATGTTGCCGTAAAAAGTTGTGTAGAACACAGCATGCCAGGATAATGTGATTCAGTTCGTACTCCGCCATATGTATGGTGTAAGGGCGGAACTGGCTGGCCATGATTCCAAACATGTTCTCCACCACTCTTCTGGCTCTGGCCAGCCAGTAATTAAAAACCTCTGGTCCGGGGTGAGGGTCCTCATGGGGAATGGCCGCATATAATTATAATAGTACGACCCCGAGTTGGGTGGTGGGATGATGATGTGGACGTATTTCCTATCAACTGCCCCTCCGCAGTTAGGAATGTCCCACCGCTGGGCAAAGTGGGAGGCCACAGTCTGCCATTCCTGTGGCGTGGAAGGAAATTGTGGAGTAAAACAAAAAAAATAGTCTTTTTGCACATAAACAGGAAAGCAGATTAGACACAAACATTCTTGGCCAACATCAAGATAACATTTATTTATGGGAATTTTTAAAAACCAAAGTATAAGGTACACCTTCAGATCCCCCCCCATGGGCCATTTCTAACATTATAGAGGGGGACTCTTGGACAGGTAACCCTCTCCATTTCATTGAAATAATGGGTATTACTTTGAACAGTCCCTCCTTAGTTTCACTATTGGCAGCCCACTGGACAGGTAAGAAGTGTCATAATACAAAGCTATAAATACACACTGTACACATTTGAGCACATTTGGACATTCTGCTATTACCTATCAAGATAATAATAGGATGCAAAAACTTTAAACATTACCATTTGAAAGTATACAGGCAGGCCCCTGCACTACATGCTTTGGGGAATTCATCCATACATCTGAGCACAAAAGAGATGGGTATAGTGTGTATGGGTTTGGCAAAGTCAGCAGATAGATGATTGAGGATAGATAGAGAATTGGTATCAGCTGACTTAGCAGTTGGGGAAGGGAGGGTTCCAAATGATTTGGGGACCCCCCAAAAAAGTCTATGGCACTCTGCCTGAATTTAAAGCACAAATCACATTTCAAAACATTTTTGGGGTGTTTGGGGTAAAGCACTACTATGGAGCTGATAAAAAACACATTGTTAAGTTACTACATGAGGTGAATATAGGGTCAGGAGACCATGCTGGGAGGTAAGTGAAGGCAAATATGTATGAAGGACAGCAAAAATAATTACAAAAAAATCAGCATGCATTAGGACAAAGGGGACATTCACAGCATATTACAATCATGGTAATTAGGGAATGAGGAAAGAAATACAATATATTATCAAACATTAAATACAATAAAATGTGATACAATAAAATGTGATAAAAATCTTACCTTAATATACTCCTTCTGCAAGACCTGGATGATGGCAGAACAGGTCTCTGGGATTATGATCCCCAGAGCCTAGGGGAGATGCCTGTCGAGAACTTCAAGTCCTGCAGACTTCTCCTTGTTGCCAAGTACCGCAGGGTAGCGACGAGCCTCTGCTCCGGAGTGATGGCTTGCCTCATGCAGGTATCCTGCCTGCTAATATAAGGGGTCAGCAAAGCCAACAAACGGTGAAATACGGGGTCCGTCATCCTGAGAAAGTTCCTGAAATCATCAGGATTATTCTCACGGATCTCATGGAGCAAAGGCATATGGTACAGAACTGGTCATGCTGAAGCAACCAATTCTTGGTCCATGAACTCCTCCCCACCCTGTTCATGGACTGGACTTGTGTCAAGGTCAGGACCCCAACACCAAGCCCCCCGCACAGCATGAACTCTACGAGGAGTACGTATACGCAACATGGCTAGAAAACAGTTGGCTGCTCAGAACGAAGTAACAAAACGCACTGAAGAACAGCAAGGCCTGCGAAGAGCGACCTGAAAAACAGTAACGAACGAACAAAACACAAGGACAAGAGCCAATGGTACTCGCTGCACGCACTGAAGAGCAGATACAAACCCACAAGCACAAACTGAACAGCAGAAACGATCTGAAAACCACGAGTCTGAAAAAGTGCGAATCGTCTCTCACCAAACTTTTACTAACACGAGATTAGCAAAAGGAGCCCAAAGGGTGCCGCGCTTGGTTCTGAACTGGCCTTTTCTAGTCTCGTCGTACGTGGTGTACGTCACCGCGTTCTTGGCGATCGGAAATTCCGATAACTTCGTGCGACCGTGTGTACGCAAAACAAGTTTGAGCCAACATCTGTCGGAAAAAATCCATGGATTTTGTTGTCGGAATGTCCGATCAATGTCCGATCGTGTGTACGGGGCATAAATGCGCAGGTGGTGTTATAGCCCACCAAGATATGATTCAATGCTTCCAAGGAGTGCAAGTCCTTGTTCCACAATTTTGCTGAGCTGGAGTGTACCGGTTTTGTCAATAGAGTTCAATGGTTTATACAGATCAGAGATTTTGTGACACTGGAGAGCCAAGAGTCTGTCCAGGAGGGAAGTTTTGAAGTGTGTGTCTGGGTGGGCATAGTCTGCATACAAAGCTAATTGCTTGTTGAGTGCAGAGTAGATGGTGTGGGGTATGTTATACCTTTGTACTATTTGAGGAAGGGGAGGGGCCTGCCTGAGGAAGTATCAAATAATTGAGCGAGGTTGGTTAAGCCTTGCGAGGCCCATATGGAGAATGCCACTTACTGCTGCATTTGTGGGAACAGAGGATGTCTGAGGATGGGAAGATGTCAAGATACAAGTGGGGATAAACCCAATTTCTTTCTAATCTACCTCCAGGCCAGAACTGTGTCCCATATTCATAAATTCTGTTTCAGGAATGGAGGGAGAGATCACACAGTGCAGCATGGTGGGCTGTCCATATGGGCTTACCATCTGGCATTCCATCTCATAGTTGGAGTATCTTGAGATTTGTGTTATCCAGTCTAAACCCCATCTCAAGAAACAGGACAGATTGTAAAGTTGTATGTTTGGCACATCCCTTTCGTTTTTAGGGAGATATAGCTTTTGGATAGTTTGAGTTTTTGGAGATCCTTATTTTTCAATAGAAGGGGAATGATTTGTAGGGGGTACAGAAGTTTTGTGAAGCTGACCATCTTAAAAAGGTGGCATCTGCCAAACATCGAGAGGAGGAAACCTGACCAGCTTTCCAATTCCGCTTTAATTCTGGATAAAACAGGAATATAGTTGAATTCATAGAGGGAGGAGGGCACTTTACCTATTTTGATTCCCAGGTATGTGAATTTTGGTTTGGAATAGGGGTAATATTTTGCTCTTGGAGAAGTTAATTCTCAACCCGAGCAGTCATGAAACAATGTGAAAACCTCTTGAATATGTAGCATATCTGTGCATGGATCTGATGTAAATATCAGTATGTCATCCGCAAACAGGGCTGTCCATAGTTCCTGGGAGCCCACTTTCACCCTGTGTAGTTTTGAATGGAAGAGCAGATAACGGAAGAGGGGTTCGAGTGCAAGGTTAAACTGCAGGGGTGAGAGGGGGCATCCCTCTTGTGTGCCCTTATGGAGACAGATGTTGGAGATGAGGCCTGCTGCAATGACATTCATGGATGGGGCAGAGTACATGGTATTGATAAGGTGAAAAAGGGCCTGAGAAGCCAAATTTTGAAAGGAACATTTTCAAACCAGTGAAAACCGACATTGTCGAAAGCCTTTTCGGCATCAAGGGTGACAATGGCAGTATCTCCGGATAAGTTGGCCCTTGCGTGCTCCAAGACTGTAAGGACCTTTTTTATGTTGGAGCTAGCAGCGCGTCCTTGGTGAACCCTGCTTGTGATAGGTGGATTAGGGGTGGCATTATTGGGACCAGTCTGTTCATCACTATTTTTAATAGCAGCTTTGAGTCTAAATTTAACAGGGATATTGGATGGTAGGAGCCTGGCTCCTTGAGGTCTTTCCCTTTTTTGAAGATTAGCTTGATAACCTGAGGGGAGGTAAAGATTTCCATTGAGTATGTTTTGATAGACCAGTATCAAGGTGGGGGAGATAGTGTCCATCGAGAGTTTGTAAAATTCCAATGTGTAGCCATCGGGGCCTTGCCAGCTGCTAAAGATTTAATTGCGCTAGTGACCTTGTCTATTAAGATCGGAGCGTTAAGTTGATCAAGGAACGTGACGTCGATGGAGGGGTCCGGGAATTTGTCTAGAAAAGCCTACACTAAGGTCTTTTTAATGGAGTCAGGGCCATAAAGGGACGCATAAAATGGTGGTAAGTTTGCCTTGATGGTCCTTCAGAGCGGCAATATGAGTAGGAACCTGTTGGCCCTTACATAAATGCGTCAAGAGTTTGCCTGCTTTATTGCCAACTTATGGTATTGTAGATCAAGAATGGGCTGGTGCATTTTTTCCTGTGCCTCTGCTCATGAGTCGAACCGACTTTTGGTGGCTCACCACGTCTCTCTCTGATTTGTGTTGTGCAAGAAGCAACTGGGCCTCACGCAAGGCTTTGCTTGCCTCATAATATTCCCTGGTGACCCTTTTTTTTGTAGGCAGAGGCATAGGGAATAATCTTACCCCGCGATACTGCCCTCCGAGCCTCCAGAATAAATTGGGGTTATTGCGGTGTTCAGAGTTGGTATCAGTGTAATCAGCCCAGGTTTCCTGGATGATTTTTTGAAGAACCTGGTCGTGTGCTAAATAGGATGGGAAGTGCCAAATCTTCACTGAATTCTGGGGAATAAGACAAGACAAGTCTACCGAGATTGGGGCATGGTCCGAGATGGCTATCTCGTGGATATAATAATCATAAAGTGATCCCGCGCTACAGCATAAGATATAAAAATAACTATTTCACTAAATATAATGAATCAACATGGTGTCAATCTAATTAAATAATCAAAAACAGTGCGGGTGTATAAAGTGATAAATCCATATATTGGTAAATAAATCCCAGGGCAAATGATTTAGGATGATAATAGTCTTAATTATGTCATCTAAAAATCATCCAAAAAGAAGGAAATCGTGCAAAAGCAGTCCCAATAGAAGACTCCGTGGACAAGGAGAAGTTTAAATCCAAAAAATTAGCTCACAGAACCCTCACCTTCATAACCTGATAAATCAGCATGTAGTGATGAATTGAGGTCGGCTGCGTCACTCCAACTTCTACCACCAGGGGGTCCTCCGTTCCACTATATGTAGGAATTTGTTCCGCTATATTAATCTCTACCACCAGGGGGTCCTCTGCTCCACCAAATAGATCACCCCGAATAAGGCTCCACATCCACCTCCTCATATAGCCTTGTATCCTCCGCAAAATGGGGGGGCGGAGGGGCGGGGGGGAGAGAAATGGACAAGGATGGGAGAGAGAGAAAGCCCCAATAGTGTAGTAGGTTAAAAGTATAAAGGTTTTATTTCAATAATTTAACTGGACTCTTACAATAAAAGGTTAAAAGACAAGCATAAACAACTGCTAAGGCATCTGAACGCCGCTCTCACATCACTTCCGTTATCGTTCAGTCTACGGCCACTCCCTACGCGTTACGTCATCACGTGACTTCTTCCGGGGAATGCGGATTGGCTGTGGCGATCGTGTTTATATCTCAGATATTACTGGATTTATTGCATATCTCTGGGTATGTTGTTATATTACTGGATTTATTGCATATCTCTGGGTATGTTGTTACTGATTACAACATACCCAGAGATATGCAATAAATCCAGTAATATCTGAGATATAAACACGATCGCCACAGCCAATCCGCATTCCCTGAAGAAGTCACATGATGACGTAACGCGTAGGGAGTGGCCGTAGACTGAACGATACCGGAAGTGATGTGAGAACGGCGTTCAGACGCCTTAGCAGTTGTTTATGCTTGTCTTTTAACCTTTTATTGTAAGAGTCCAGTTTAAATCTTTGAAATAAAACCTTTATACTTTTAACCTACTACACTATTGAGATTTCTCTCTCTCCCACCCTTGTCCATTTCTCTCCCTCCGCCCCCCCCCCCCCCCATTTTGCGGAGGATACGAGGCTATATGAGGACGTGGATGTGGAGCCTTATTCGGGTGATCTATTTGGTGGAGCAGAGGACCCCCTGGTGGTAGAGATTAATATAGCGGAACAAATTCCTGTACATGTTTATGCCGTCACTTCAGGCGATTAAGGTCTTACATATAGTGGAACGGAGGACCCCCTGGTGGTAGAAGTTGGAGTGACGCAGCCGACCCTCAATTCATCACTACATGCTGATTTATCAGGTTAAGAAGGTGAGGGTTCTGTGAGCTCATTTTTTGGGATTTAAACTTCTTGTCCACTGAGTCTTCTATTGGGACTGCTTTTGCATGATTTCCTTCTTTTTGGATGATTTTTAGATGACGTAATTAAGAGACTATTATCATCCTAAATCATTTGCCCTGGGATTTATTTACCAATATATGGATTTATCACTTTATACACCTGCACTGTTTTTGATTATTTAATTAGATTGTCACCATGTTGATTCATTATATTTAGTGAAATAGCTATTTTTATATTTCATGCTGTAGAGCGGGATCACTTTATGATTATTATATATTGACAGTGGATTGTGATACACTGGAAGATTCTGCTGCAGACAGCTGTCTTTGATTCATTTGGGTACACCTAATGCACTACACGCACTTTGAGATTTGATCACTTATGAAACGATTTTGTATTAAACTTTAGTTTATGAAAGTTCACAAACACATCTTAGTAGCGCAAAGACTCTCTATATTTCTATCTCGTGGATTTGAGGTTCTGTAATGTGTTCAAGAAGTGTTGTATTTGCAAAAGTATAGTCAATTATTGTGTTGTGAGGGGGGGAGAAAAAGGTGTTTGCGCATACGGGTGAAGTCTGTCGCTGTCAAGTGTGTCTCCTGGAGTATCGCAATGTCAGCTTTGAGACGTTTGAGGTGACAGAAAATCACCATACACTTATGGGGGAGCGTAATCCCTTCACATTCCAGAAGACAACTTTCATAGCATGGATTTGTGGGAAGTAGGCCTATCAAGCAGATTTAGAGATCCTACAAGATAGAAGGGGACGAAAAAAGAAAACGGAAAAGCAGGACTTTAAATGAAACACGCACTCCAGGAGATAACAACTTAAAAACCATGAATGTGGCAAGTATCCAAAAAACGACGGAACCAAAACATGTTGCATGGAAGTATCACATAACCTCAATTGGCGCTCCATAGTTTATTTATTGATATATGGATGATAACAAACAGTAGAAATAATAATAACATGGTTCATAATATTATTAAAAAATCCTTATTCATAATGAGGTTTTAAATTGTACACAGGGTATAGCATATATACAGCCAATGACATGGTTAGTTCATACTGTACATACTGTATAAAGCAAATAGATAAAAGACACGTCTCTATGATAATTCATTGTATACTGGGTGTACAAGTAAAATCCAATTGATCTGTAGGATAAATTAATAATGCAATTGTAAACATATGGAGGCGACCATTGGCTCACGCTTCCATAATAGAACAACATGATTGGCTCATATTGGTACGTACTGCAGATAGCCAGATTCACTAAAGTGTGTCTCCATAGTAAATAATTATAGCTAAAATTAGTTGGTACAGTCCAATTGGTATAGATACGGTAGTAAAGTAATAGTAATGTAGTGTGGACACAGGGGCATCTATTGGCTCAACGCGTTTCATGGCTACCGCCACTCTTCAGGAGCAGGTATGCAGTAGGTGTCTATAGATATTAAAAAACATATATATTAATTATAAAAGCCTATATGGTAGATCTGTGTAGGGGAGGAGAAAGGATGAGAAAAGGGGGGGTATAGCCCGATTCTCAAAACTACTTACAGGTAGTCCTATGAGTTTGGGCATGGATATGGGGAGCTGGGGGCCGACCGAAGAGACATCCGCTCCCGGGAGCTGAGGTGGACTGGCCCAGAACACAGCGATGAAAATTCAGTAACAAGTCGCAGTCCCCAAGGATGCATCCTAATGAGTGTCAAAATTGTGTATGGTCCACGTGGTAATCATCTATAAAAAAAGGGGGGGTTGTATGGTAAATATATGTATATAGAGACCAAGGGGATATGAATTGGGGGAGTAGTGGTGCAAATGTGTGCAGGTGTCAATGGGAGAGCAGAAAAAATGGCAGTGTGAATTAGTGCAAAAATAGTAGAAGGAATCCATCCCGCAGAGGAGAAGAGAGAAAGAAAGATGTGGGAAAGACCATATAGATTAGATAGGTAATCTATATGGTCTTTCCCACATCTTTCTTTCTCTCTTCTCCTCTGCGGGATGGATTCCTTCTACTATTTTTGCACTAATTCACACTGCCATTTTTTCTGCTCTCCCATTGACACCTGCACACATTTGCACCACTACTCCCCCAATTCATATCCCCTTGGTCTCTATATACATATATTTACCATACAACCCCCCCCTTTTTTTATAGATGATTACCACGTGGACCATACACAATTTTGACACTCATTAGGATGCATCCTTGGGGACTGCGACTTGTTACTGAATTTTCATCGCTGTGTTCTGGGCCAGTCCACCTCAGCTCCCGGGAGCGGATGTCTCTTCAGTCGGCCCCCAGCTCCCCATATCCATGCCCAAGCTCATAGGACTACCTGTAAGTAGTTTTGAGAATCGGGCTATACCCCCCTTTTCTTGTCCTTTCTCCTCCCCTACACAGATCTACCATATAGGCTTTTATAATTAATATATATGTTTTTTAATATCTATAGACACCTACTGCATACCTGCTCCTGAAGAGTGGCGGTAGCCACGAAACGCGTTGAGCCAATAGATGCCCCTTTGTCCACACTACATTACTATTACTTTACTACCGTATCTATACCAATTGGACTGTACCAACTAATTTTAGCTATAATTATTTACTATGGAGACACACTTCAGTGAATCTGGCTATCTACAGTACGTACCAATATGAGCCAATCATGTTGTTCTATTATGGAAGCGTGAGCCAATGGTCGCCTCCCTATGTTTACAATTGCATTATTAATTTATCCTACAGATCAATTGGATTTTACTTGTCTACCCAGTATACAATGAATTATCATAGAGACGTGTCTTTTATCTATTTGCTTTATACAGTATGTACAGTATGAACTAACCATGTAATTGGCTGTATATATGCTATACCCTGTGTACAATTTAAAACCTGTCTCGTTATGAATAAGGATTTTTAATAATATTATGAACCATGTTATTATTATTTCTACTGTTTGTTATCATCCATATATCAATAAATAAACTATTGAGCGCCAATTGAGGTTATGTCATACTTCCATGCAACATGTTTTGGTTCCGTCGTTTTTTGGATACTTGCCACATTCATGGTTTTTAAGTTGTTATCTCCTGGAGTGCGTGTTTCATTTAAAGTCCCGCTTTTCCGTTTTCTTTTTTCGTTCCAATTATCGGGGATGGAGACGCTTCGCTCTACCCACCTAGCGTCTCATGCAAAGTCCCACCCTGTTGCTCTGTTTTCAAATAGGTATTCATATAAGGGATGGAAACATGCACCCCTACCTTTTATATTATTTAAATGTTGGTACTCCCCATTGCCACCAATTATCCAGGTGTCTATTTATATTAAAGCATTATTTCTACTTTTTATATTGCCAATTTTTGAGGAGGTCCACTACATTATTTTACCGTATAATATTGTTATCCACAATGTGTGTTCTCTGCCACACCTCCTATATATATTTTACTGGGCTGGGAGGAGAGCTGGTTTGGCCATTTTTGACCGTTCTGCTCAGCGCTCGGGAGCTGCGATGCGCTCCTGGGGCCCTCCCCTTCCCCCTCCTCTTTAAAATGATAGAGGATCGGGCGCACATCCAATTGTGCATCGACGTCACGCTTCCAGCGTCGGCACGCTCTGCGTCACGTATCATGACGTCGGCGCTCCGCCGCTGTTGATTCCATCCGGCTTCCTACACGAGGTGACTACCGCCTGATGGCGGGCAGCTGAAGCTGCTCACCTATCTTGGCGCCGTCACCTCCCTTTGGCTGCCTACGTGGCGATGGTGGACACCCACCATCACACTGGAGTATTTATACTCCTTCCAGTTCAATTCCAGTCCCTGCACGGTGGTCACCCCATGTTATCCAGGCACCTTCAGATCTATATTGCCCACACACTTTGTTTACAGGTAATCTATATGGTCTTTCCCACATCTTTCTTTCTCTCTTCTCCTCTGCGGGATGGATTCCTTCTACTATTTTTGCACTAATTCACACTGCCATTTTTTCTGCTCTCCCATTGACACCTGCACACATTTGCACCACTACTCCCCCAATTCATATCCCCTTGGTCTCTATATACATATATTTACCATACAACCCCCCCCCTTTTTTTATAAATGATTACCACGTGGACCATACACAATTTTGACACTCATTAGGATGCATCCTTGGGGTAGGCGACTTGTTACTGAATTTTCATCGCTGTGTTCTGGGCCAGTCCACCTCAGCTCCCGGGAGCGGATGTCTCTTCGGTCGGCCCCCAGCTCCCCATATCCATGCCCAAACTCATAGGACTACCTGTAAGTAGTTTTGAGAATCGGGCTATACCCCCCATTTTCTTGTCCTTTCTCCTCCCCGACACAGATCTACCATATAGGCTTTTATAATTAATATATATGTTTTTTAATATCTATAGACACCTACTGCATACCTGCGTCTGAAGAGTGGCGGTAGCCACGAAACACGTTGAGCCAATAGATGCCCCTGTGTCCACACTACATTACTATTACTTTACTACTGTATCTATACTAATTGGACCGTACCAACTAATTTTAGCTATAATTATTTTGCTATGGAGACACACTTCAGTGAATCTGGCTATCTACAGTACGTACCAATATGAGCCAATCATGTTGTTCTGTTATGGAAGCGTGAGCCAATGGTCGCCTCCGTATGTTTACAATTGCATTATTAATTTATCCTACAGATCAATTGGATTTTACTTGTCTACCCAGTATACAATGAATTATCATAGAGACATGTCTTTTATCTATTTGCTTTATACAGTATGTCATTGGCTGTATATATGCTATACCCTGTGTACAATTTAAAACCTGTCTCGTTATGAATAAGGATTTTTTAATAATATTATGAACCATGTTATTATTATTTCTACTGTTTGTTATCATCCATATATCAACAAATAAACTATGGAGCGCCAATTGAGGTTATGTGATACTTCCATGCAACATGTTTTGGTTCCGTCGTTTTTTGGATACTTGCCACATTCATGGTTTTTAAGTTGTTATCTCCTGGAGTGCGTGTTTCATTTAAAGTCCCGCTTTTCCGTTTTCTTTTTTCGTTCCAATTATCGGGGATGGAGACGCTTGCCTCTACCCACCTAGCGTCTCATGCAAAGTCCCACCCTGTTGCTCTGTTTTCAAAAAGATAGAAGGGGAATCGCACATGTCTTGCTACTGAGGGACCAGCTGGATAAATATATAGCCTGTCAGTGAATGCTTGAATCTTGAAGAAGAGGGTTTAGGGTGGAGAATGACCCAAGGGTACTGTGGATGTAAACAAAAGGGTACATACCCAGTGAAGCCAAAACTTCGCTTTTTTTTCCACATATACTACACACACTAGCGAACAGCGTTACCAGGGGATCGGTGGTCTTCGACTGTGGCTGTGAAGTGGGTTGCCCTCCGGGTGGACCCATGGGAGAAGAGATGAGGGCTAAAGAAGACCCTTGGTAGACACCAAAGTAGGCCAGATGTCTATCCTGTGATAAGGTTGTGCGTGCCCAATGAATAGAACCTAGAAAAGATAAAACATTAACAGTAAGACTATATGGGGAGCCGCCAGGGGCTGGCAAAGAAAACATTTATTTATGTATTTTTGGTTCGGGGAGGACTAGTGATGAGAATCGCATGCATTAGCTGCTGTTTTTCGCGAGATCTGTTATGACCTGAGGAGATTCTTAGGAGGGTCTTTCCTCGGGCTACGTTGGTCTCTGGGTTCCACCATGTGGGGAGGAGCTGGTGTAGAAGAAACGTCCATAGGAAAGTGAAGATAGGCCTGCAAATCATGCATCACTTCTTCTGGATGGAAAAAGGATTTCGGATCCCCTGAGGGGTCTGTGAAACTGGATTGCTGGATATGCTAGTGTGAATTTTACCCCTTTTTGGTAGAGTGCCGCACATATTGGTTGGAATGCTTTCCATCTGCGTGAAACTTCTTGCGAATAGTCCACAAGGAGAAAAAGCTTAAAGCCATCAATTTGAAGGGATTTTGAGTTGCGGAAAGATTTCAAGACATTGACCCTGTCTGTGTAATCCAAATAGCTGACTATGACTGGCTGGGGAGTGCGTTCCTCGTTGGAGGGGGTTTCCATGCGGTGTGCCCTTTCCACTATGCAGAGTGAGGTGATTCCCAGTGTGCTCGGGATGTCAGAGGTGCAAATATCTTGCAGGGAGTCAGAATTAAAGGATTTGGGGAGTCCTATGACCCTTAGATTATTACCTCTGGATTGATTTTCAAAGTCATCCAGTTTGTCTAAGATATACTGCTGTGTTTGTCTTAATTGCTGTTCAGTCATTTGAGAGTTCTGCACCTCATCTTCCAGGTCAGATAAGCGGTGCTCTAACTCATTTAGGCGCTTTACATAGTCTCCTAGCTCTTTCCTGAGGTGTGTGATACCAGCAGCGATCGCCCTGTTGACTGCAGCAGTGATTGTGGGTTATAGGAGGGCTGCTACCACCTGTGCCAGCCCTGCATATTGCTCTTCATGGATAACAGGAGCAGCGGAGGAAGGCTGTATAGGGGCTGGCATGCTGGTCATTTCCAGAGCGTCCGCCATATTGCCCGCATGTGCGTCTGGTGGGGAGAGCTCCGGGCGGGTAGCTGTGGCTGTAGCGGAGGGGCCGTGCAGCATGAACCTGTCCATCACCACTGATCCCCGGGAAAGCGAAGAGGTGATGGGATGCCATCTGTGGGCTGTGGAGAGCTGGCTTTGTAAGCTGATTCTCCCGGAGCCGCCGTTCCGAGTTCCCTTTACATGTGGCGCAGGAACCGGAAGTCCTACACTGTTTGATTCTGACGTGTTTGTCCTCTATAATAATTTCTTATGTGTTTCTTATTGTTCATATCTCTCAAAGCTAATATGTGCCTCATCACTCCTGAAGAAGCATTATGTGTAACATGTTGAGCCTACAGGTATTTATATAGCTCTGTGTATGATTGCTTTCTATCATGTTGTGATTTTTGTATATAGATCACTGTTTGCTCAAAGGAACAAACATTGGAATTTTATTTTAATTGATTTTTCTACAATATAATGAAATTATTCTTCTTTATGAAAATTGTTGTCTTCCATGTGGCACCATTAAAATCCCACTCTCCAAAATTCTCTATATTCTCTATACGGGATAAGTGTAGGTATACAAGCCCTAAAATACCAGTTCCGGCAAGGCTTATCTGAGACTCTCAAGGACAAATTGGCTAGTATCGAGGCTCCTGCATCATTAGAGAATCTCATCCAAGTTTCTATCCAACTAGACCGACGGCTGTGGGACCGCCGGTCCGAACGCACTCAGACCTTCTGGCCCACATGGGTAATGCCAAAAGTTCCAGGACCAACAATCCCAGTCTCTGTTACCCAGTCCATCAATGATTCATCAATGATTCAGATTGGAAACTTATGCAAATTGGCCTACTCCATCCTGCTTTAACCCCTGAAGAGAGAGCATGCAGATGACAAGGTAACTCTCTACTGTGGAGCTTCGGGCTACTTCCTTCACAGTTGTCCTGTTCGCCCAAGTAAGTCCAGCCGTCCACACCCCTCGTACCTCCAGTTATCCGGGACTGTATCCCCTGATGTAATTCTCCCCATCTCTTTGCAGGTGGCTGGAAAAGAAGTCAAGCTGCGGGCGATAGTTGACTCTGGAGCCTGTAGTTGCTTCTTGGACATCAGCCACGCCAAGTACTTGCGCATACCCCTGAAACTAAAGGAACAAATACTTGACGTACATTTAGCAGATGGGACTGCTCCCAGCTTTGGACCTGTCACTCAGGAGACTATCCCTGTGCTTGCCACTATGGATGCAGGCCACCAGGGATTACTCCACTTTGATGTCATTAGGTCTCCTATATTCCCAGCCATCCTAGGGATACCCTGGCTGCGGGCCCACAACCCGCAAATTGACTGGCCCAAGAGAAATCATCTTCTCTTTTTCCTACTGTCACCAATACTGTGGCGTTCCCATGCCTGTCAACCCTTCAGTGTGTCTATTCGTTCAACCTTCACCAGACATAACATAGGTGAAGCATTTTGCTTAGTTTTTCTTTCATCCTTAACACCTTATAGCAATATCTAGGGATGAGCCGAACACCCCCCTGTTCGGTTCGCACCAGAACTTGCGAACAGGCAAAAAATTCACTCGAACACCGTTAAAGTCTATGGGACATGAACATGAATAATCAAAAGTGCTCATTTTAAAGGCTTATATGCAAGTTATTGTCATAAAGTGTTTGGGGACCTGGGTCCTGCCCCAGGGGACATGGATCAATGCAAAAAAAAGTTTTAAAAATGGACGTTTTTTCAGGAGCAGTGATTTTAATAATGCTTAAAGTGAAACAATAAAAGTGTAATATTCCTTTAAATTTCGTACCTGGGGGGTGTCTATAGTATGCCTGTAAAGGGGCGCATGTTTCCCGTGTTTAGAACAGTCTGACAGCAAAATGACATTTCAAAGGAAAAAAAGTCATTTAAAACTACTCGCGGCTATTCATGAATTGCCGGGCCGACAATACACATAAAAGTTCATTGATAAAAATGGCATGGGAATTCCCCACAGGGGAACCCCAAACCAAAATTAAAAAAAAAAAAATGTGGGGGGTCCCCCTAAATTCCATACCAGGCCCTTCAGGTCTGGTATGGATATTAAGGGGAACCCCAGCCAAAATTTTAAAAAAATTGGCGTGGGGTCCCCCCAAATGTCCATACCAGACCCTTATCTGAGCAAGCAACCTGGCAGGCCGCAGGAAAAGAGGGGGGGACGAGAGAGCAGCCCCCCTCCTGAACCGTACCAGGCCACATGCCCTCAACATTGGGAGGGTGCTTTGGGGTAGCCCCCCAAAACACCTTGTCCCCATGTTGATGGGGACAAGGGCCTCATCCCCACAACCCGTGCCCGGTGGTTGTGGTGGTCTGCGGGCGGGGGGCTTATCGGAATCTGGAAGCCCCCTTTAACAAGGGGACCCCCAGATCCTGGCCCTCCCCCCTGTGTGAAATGGTAAGGGACCATTTCACAAAAAAACTGTCAAAAATGTTAAAAATGACAAGAGACAGTTTTTGACAATTTCTTTATTTAAATGCTTCTTCTATCTTCTTTCTTCTATCTTCTATCTTCCTTCGGTTTCTTCCTCCATCTTCTTCTTCTTCTGGTTCTTCTGGTTCTTCCTCCGGTGTTCTCGTCCGGCATCTCCACCGCGGCATCTTCTTCTCTTCATCTTCTTCTCGGGCCGCTCCGCATCCATGATGGCACGGAGGGAGGCTCCCGCTGTGTGACGCTTCTCCTCTTCTGACGGTTCTTAAATAACGGAGGGCGGGGCCACATGGTGACCTGCCCCCCTCTGATGCACGGGGACTTGACGGGGACTTCCCTGTGGCATTCCCTGTGATGTCAGAGGGGGGCAGGGTCACCAGGTGGCCCCGCCCTCCGTTATTTAAGAAACATCAGAAGAGGAGAAACGTCACACAGTGGGAGCCTCCCTCCCTGCCATCATGGATGCGGAGTGGCCCGGAGAAGAAGATGAAGAGAAGAAGATGCCGCGGAGGAGATGCCGGATGAGAACACCGGAGGAAGAACCAGAAGAACCAGAAGAAGAAGAAGATGGAGGAAGAAACCAAAGGAAGATAGAAGATAGAAGAAAGAAGAAGCATTTAAATAAAAGAATTGTCAAAAACTGTCTCTTGTCATTTTTAACATTTTTGACAGTTTTTTGTGAAATGGTAGGGGTACTTTTGTACCCCCTTACCATTTCACACAGGGGGGAGGGCCGGGATCTGGGGGTCACCATGTTAAAGGGGGCTTCCAGATTCCGATAAGCTCCCTGCCCGCAGACCCCCACAACCACCGGGCAAGGGTTGTGGGGATGAGGCCTTTGTCCCCATCAACATGGGGACAAGGTGTTTTGGGGGGCTACCCCAAAGCACCCTCCCAATGTTGAGGGCATGTGGCCTGGTACGGTTCAGGAGGGGGGGCCGCTCTCTCGTCCCCCCCTCTTTTCCTGCGGCCTGCCAGTTTGCGTGCTCGGATAAGGGTCTGGTATGGATTTTTGGGTGGACCCCACGCCAATTTTTTAAAAAAATTTGGCCGGGGTTCCCCTTAATATCCATTCCATACCAGACCTGAAGGGCCTGGTATGGAATTTAGGGGGACCCCCCACGTCATTTTTTTTTTAAAATTTTGGTTTGGGGTTCCCCTGTGGGGAATTCCCATGCCGTTTTTATCAATGAACTTTTATGTGTATTGTCGGTCCAGCAATTCATTAATAACCGCAAGTAGTTTTAAATTATTTTTTTTCCTTTGAAATGTCATTTTGCTGTCAGACTGTTCTAAACACAGGAAACATGCGCCCCTTTACAGGCATACTATAGACACCCCCCAGGTATGAAATTTAAAGCAATATTACACTTTTATTGTTTCACTTTAAGCATTATTAAAATCACTGCTCCCGAAAAAACGGCCGTTTTTAAAACTTTTTTTTGCATTGATCCATGTCCCCTGGGGCAGGACCCAGGTCCCCAAACACTTTTTATGACAATACCATGCATATAAGCCTTTAAAATTAGCACTTTGGATTTCTCCCATAACTTTTAAAGGGTGTTCTGCTGCTTTCGAATTTGCTGCGAACACCCCAAATTGTTCGCTGTTCGGCAAACTGGCGAACAGCCGATGTTCGAGTCGAACATGAGTTCGACTCGAACTCTAAGCTCATCCCTAGCAATATCTAATCACATACACGTTACGATGTGTATACACACATTTTTAGAATCTTTCTACACATTTTTTTAATGTTACATGTTTGTAATGTTACAATCTTTCTACACATTTTTTTTAATGTTACATGTTTTGTTCTTGTGCACTTATTGATGTTTAAGCCTCACTTAATGATTTTATTGGGTATTTGGTAGACACATGAATATCGTGTATCACACATTGATTTACACGTGTATTGTATATATGGAGTGTTTCTGGAGAGCAATCCGTTGCAGCTTACCAATTTAACCCTGAATTTATAAAGTTGTCCCAATTTACATTTATTATTCAGTTCCCTCTTTTTTCTTTAGGGGTTAAAATTATTTAATACATTGGTTGCTTTGATCGCCTCCGTGACCACTCCTCCCTCACATGTGTGAAAGCTATTGTAGGACCACAGCTGATCGCAATCTGGATTAGATGTAATTGGCAGGTGACAATTGAATTTTATGTGCATAAAGGACAGATTGCGATTGGTGTTCCTGCAGCTATGATTAAGCGCCATTAATGGTGCGAAACGTGTCAGTAATCATCTGGACCTGTGTCTCTGATTGATGTATGGACTAAGCTTTATTAAAAAAAAAGGCATTATTTTGGAGTGCAGCTGTCCTTTTCCTAATTTTTGCCATTGCCTTTGCCGAGCTGGCACCCTTCATCTCCTACACACTAAGATGGTGTGAACACAAGCGATACCACCTGGAGCGGTAATTACCTTGATTTGGTGTTTTTGGACTGTGCATACCTTTACCTGCTCGGTGTGAATTCCTTCATCTCACCGCTTATGCAATTATTGCTGTTACATTGCTTATATGGAGACTGCTATGGATATTCCTACATCGGGATTCATCATCTCAGACACCGGGTTCAGCAGGACCCTTACTGCCCCACCTTGCAATCTACAGATATTGATGATATCACCTTGAAGCGATCTTTTCGAAG
The DNA here is from genome assembly GCF_042186555.1 of Aquarana catesbeiana. NCBI lineage: Eukaryota > Metazoa > Chordata > Amphibia > Anura > Ranidae > Aquarana > Aquarana catesbeiana. The sequence continues at coordinate 471,174,643 of NC_133327.1, forward strand.
ATTGGAGCATCTAATGTTCAAAGAAATTAAATCCTATTGGGATGTGAGTTCATTGACAGAATATCTTACTTTAAAACAGATCCCTCGTGGACTTAGGATAAAAAAGTTTCCAACATTCGATCTGTTTAATGCTCTGCTAAATTGATGGAAATTATTAGTGCAGAGAACAAGGAGCTTGAACAATTACAGAGCGAAATGTCCACCATTCAGAAGGATTTAACATCTTTGCAGGAACACAGCAGTTTTTTTGGCATTGGACAATTGCCTCAGCATCAGGCTAGATAAATAACTGGAAAAAATTGTCATTAAAAAGAAAAAAGAAAAAATGACACAAGACTGCATTGACTACGAGAGTGGCAATGTTTACACCTGGAGAAGGCCATCTTTTTTCTGCTGGTAGAAGATGTAAACCATCCATCAAAAAGCATGTCAGTTTCTCCGATCCCGAGAATGAATCAACTTATGATACTATGGTCATCACAGCTTCAGATTCATCCCTGGAACCTGCTGATTCACAGATCGGTGGTGATCGTCCAATGTATGGCCAGCATGTTAACACCCACGGAAACCCTCACAAACCAAGCAAAAAGAAAAAGAAGAAAACAGGAAAATAAGACGAGGAGGAGAGAAACAAAAGCGGAATAAAAAATCCCCGCTGTCCATTGCGGGGTCAAACACAGCGTTATAGACTAATGTTCTAAATCTGTCACAAAGACTGCTAAATGATTCAGAAATCTCTCTCCTTTGTAAAGGACTTCATTTTTGTCCAACTAAAAACTTTGACTTGTTTGGGACTTTATTAGATGTGAATAAATTTGCACGCTTGCTGACAATAAAGAAACATTATTTCAATGAGCTAGGGGATTCTGTGGATGTTTGACGTTCCTCATATGAGTGAGTCTCCTCCCTCTCCTTAATTGTTTTCTGATGTGTGTGGTCTACAGGATCTTATTGATTTGGCCATTAAATCCAGTCCTCAGACTGAGGACCCCGTAGATAGCAATATTAAAATATCTTCTAAATTAAGATCAGATTTTTACCCTATTGCCTCAAGGGGGAGGGAGTTAGACCTTTTTCAGAAACTTGTGGAGAGGGACTTCACCGTTTAGCCCATCACAATTTGGGGGGTTCAGTGACAGACAACATCACTAACTCTGAAAGAGCTACACTTAAGAGTTTCAGCGATGACACGAACATCACTATCCGGAATGCAGATAAGTGTGGCACAGTGGTTGTCCTCGATTCAGTCGTCTATAAAAATGAAGCTTTGAGGCGACTAACTGACACTAGTACCTAACTTAAACTTAGGAGGAACCCCACCCAACTATTCATGAATGAACTATCCATTCTTCTAGACAAGGCTGTCCTTTCAGGCGTATTTACACAAAAAGAAAGGGATATGTTCATTCCAGTTCGCCCTATAATACCGGTGTTCCATCACCTCCCAAAGATCCACAGGGGGTTAGATCCCCTCTTTGGTAGACCAATCGTTGCAGACATTGGCTCACTGAGCGAACGCTTGGGCCAATGGGTGGATGATCGATTATAACCCCTGGTTAGTGACCTACCGGGATTTCTCAGACACCACACACCTTTTGTTGAAACTGAAAGACCTCACATGGAACCCCAATTACAATTGGGGTTCCATGTGATGTCTCCAGTCTCTACTCATCCATCCCACATTCCCTGGGCATACAAGTGGTTTCACTTTTTTCTCAAAAGATCAGGTCGGTTCTCTCTTTTGTTACAAGAGTTTATTTTGTTGAGTCTTGAATTTTTGCTTACACACAACTTTTTTTTATGTTTGATGGAGATTTTTATCTCCAAATGTGTGGTGCCTCGATGGGGGCTAAATTCTCTCCATCATTGGCCAACCTGTACATGGGATGGTGGGACAGGGGTCACATTTTTGGATCCAATAGCCCCCACCACAAGGATACAATCTTTTATTGTTGCTTTATAGACAATTTGTTCATTGTCGCTGATAAGCGATTCAACATGGATACTTGGTTGGACTATTTAAATGAAAGTGATTTGAATCTACGGTTTACAGGGCATCATAGCCCTAGGTCCATCGAGTTTCTGGATGTTGAGCTGCAGGCCAGTGACAGCGAGGTGACCTCTAATCTGTTTAGAAAATCCACTGCGGGCAATGCTCTATTGAGAGCCGATCCAGGCCACCCAAAACATACAATAAGAGGGATCCCGGTTGGCCAATTTCTTAGGTTAAGACGTATCTGCAGCAAGGATTCTGATTTCATAAAGGCAGCAGGGGGACATGACATCTAGATTTGAGGATCAAGGCTATTCTAAATCCATGATTTCTAGAGCCTTCAAGATTGCTGAGAACACTCCACGTTCTCAGTTAATCTCAGATAGGGGCTCTCTTAGAACTGTCAATAGAAAAGAGCTCTCCTCGAATGCCAGTACCCCCCCTGTGTTCTCAACATTTTAGTGTGGAATGTAATAGAATCGGAAATATCATTAATAGGTACATTCCTGTACTATTTAATGACCCTACATATGCTCGAATCCTGACAGGAGGCATCAAAATGGTATCTCGTCGGGCCCCCACACTAGGAAGATACCTATCTCCTAGTTTATACACCAGCACCAGTCCCGAAACCCACTGGTTGCAGTTCAAAGGCACCTTTGGATACGGTAGCAGAACATTGCCCCTTTATCAAAAGGGGTGATACTGTCTGTTCTACCGCGACTGGCAAAACATTTAAAATTCCTTCATTCAATAACTGTAATAGCAAATTCCTAGTCTGTCATCACTTGCAGCACATGAAACATCCAATAAGTTGGACGGACCACTCGATGGTTGAGAGACCGTCTTTACGATCATCTGCATGACATTGATAAAAATCACTTCACCAATGTCGCCAGTCATTGGATTGATGTACATAACAAGGATGTTTCACGTTTAGGTATACAGGGTATAGAGAAAATCACCACACCCATTAGAGGGGGGCGATAGATTCAGAACTCTGCAAACGAGAAGTGTTCTGGATATTCCATTTAAATACTAGAAAGCCGATGGGGTTAAATTTTGAATAGGATGTGTCCAACGTTTACGACTGAAAACATTAGCTACAGTATATAATTTTACACAGTCTCTTCCATTCACTAGTCATCTTTGGCCGTTTGTCCCCCACTCTTATTTTATTTAGTTTACCTTGTATAATAAGTCCCTTTTCTATACACACATTTTTTTAAAAAATTTTTTTAACAGAAGGAATATTTATTGAGATAGTCAATCAGTTACATGTTATGCATAGCAGGCGTTACAGGTTACAGTGATAAGCAGTAACAAAATAGAAGGCCCATGTGGCAGGACTAAGGAGAAAGAACAAAATATATTAATTAAGCGTAATACCTCAAGGTTATATCTCGGAAGGGCCCGAAAAAATGGTAATGTCTGAGGTCAAACCCGAGGAAATCTTATCATTTGGTATATTAGTGCAGAATTGTCAAAGCTAAAGTAAACTAATAGCAGAAGCAGTTGATGCGTTCAATAGAGGAGAAAGAAGAGGGGCAGAGGGAACGTTTATGACATCATCTGGTTTTACTAGACAAGAAACCCAGGGGGTTCCCCCATAGGGGTAGGGATGGGAGTGATGGGAAAGGATCTCCACCTAAAACTACACCGTGAGTCGTCTGGCCTCCACCCATGCCGACCAAATTTTATAAAATTTCTTAGGACAATTACGGCCCATATATGTCAGTTTGTAAAGAGGGAGGTCAGCGTTCACCAAGTCCCTCCAGGTGGAAGCCAGGGGTGGCTCTGCTGCTTTCCATTGGAGCAATATTGTTCTCCTGGCATAAAATGCCGTATAGAAGATAAATAGTTTTTTGTGTGGTTGTGGGCAGATTATCTGTGATACCCAGCAATAGAATCCAGGGGATCAAGCCTGATGGATATTCCACTTATCAAGGTCATGTCAGCCACCACAGTCTGCCAAAATTCTTGTACTCATGGGTAAAGCCACATCATATGAATGTAGTTGCCAACATCTCTCTTGCATTTAGGACATTTATCATCAGGTGTATGATATGTTAATGCCAGCCTTTGGGGCGTGTAGTGCACCCTATGAAGGAATTTTAACTGTACAAATCTGTCCTTTGCTGAGATCATAAGAGGAATAAACTGTTGTAGGCCCTCAGACAAATTCTCCTCAGTCAGTGTCAGAAGGTCACGGTGCCAGGCTGAGAAGGCCCTAGTAGCCCCAGAGCTGCCCGCGCAGGTAAGTCTAAGATAGATGGAAGACAGTGATCTGTATATGATGCGGGATGTAAGCAGCCTCTCCACCGAGTGGGCTTCGACCTTAATAGTACTGGGGGAACTGTGCCCTGAGGGCGTGCCTTAACTGTAGGAACCTAAAGTACATCCAGAGGGAAGCCCGAACTTACTCTTTAGCCCCCCAGAAGGGAGCGGACGCCCCTCAGGCATGACATCCCTCAGAGTTCTCACTCCATATTATGCCCAAACTTGTGGGTCAGGCACCGTCTGCAAATGGGGCAATGACGGATTACCCCATAAGGGTATGTGAGGGGAGAACGTCTGTGGTTCCTCTATATGTTTGGAGACTTGTTACCACACCCGTACCGTAGTCCTCATGGGAGTAGTGATTTGCGTGGTGGATCTAGGCCCTCTATATACTATGTTACTTAGTTCAGAATAGAACCCGAGTATAGCTGCCTCTAGGTTAACCAAAGGGTTGGATTGATCTTGCGTGAACCACCATCGCACTGATACAAGGATCGCAGCCCAGTAGTATGTCCTAAAGTTGGGGAGGACGAGGCCACCTTCCGATAATCCAAGCTGAAGCGTGGTTCTAGCTACTCTCGGTACCGACCCCTGCCATATAAATTAAGTGGCCGTCTGCTCTAATTTTGTAAGGAAGGAGTTGGGTATACTAATGGGGGTGTTTCTAAAAACATAGAGAAATTTAGGGAGAAAGGACATTTTGAGTAGGTTAACTCGGCCTACAGGGGTGAGTGGTAAATTCTTCCAGACGGAGCTCCTCAGTATAAGCTTCTGGAGGACTGGATATACATTTGACTCTAGGTACTTTGGCAGGTGTCTATAGATCTGGATACCCAGATATTTGAAGCTATCTACCAAATGGAGAGGGGCAGGGAGATTCGAGTGGTCTACCTTGGTTTACAGGGAAGAGGACTGACTTATCCCAGTTGATTCTAATACCTGAAAATTTGTCAAATGAATCGATCAATTCCAGGGCTGCCAACAAAGATTGGTGGGGATCTTTAAGGTAGAGAAGGGTATCATCAGCATACATAGACACTTTCTCGACAATGGGGTGTACTGATATGCCAGCAATCCTCCTTGAAGACCTGAGGACGATAGCCAGAGGCTCAATAGCAAGGGCAAATAGGGCCGGGGAGAGGGGGCACCCTTACCTGGTGCCTCAGTGGAGCAGGAACGGTGCAGAAAGAAGGCCATTTGTCCGAACCCTAGCTGTCGGGTCCGAGTATAGCATCCGGATCCAGGATATAAATGTTGGACCCAGGCCAAACCTCTGAAGCACATTCCACAGGTAGTCCCACTCCACCGAGTCAAAGGCCTTTTCAGCATCTAGTGATGCTATCACCTCCTCTCCCCCTTCTCAGCCACCTGGTATATCACGGTCAATAGCCTCCTCAGATTAATATCTGTACCTTTGCCTGGCATAAAGCCAGTCTGGTCCCCCTGTATCAAGGAAAGTATCACTGCATTGACACGATTGGCAAGTACTTTAGTCAACATTTTTGCGTCAACATTTAACCGTGAGATGTGGTCTATAGGACGGGCAAAGTTCTGGGTCCTTCCCCGGTTTGGGGATGACCACAATCACAGCTCTTATCATAGAGGGTGGCAGAGTGTTTGCTCTAAAGGACGTTAAGAGTGCCCCCCTAAGTCTTGTAGCCAGCGAAGCACAATGTGTCTGGAAGAACTCAGCGGGAAGGCCATCTTCCCCGGGATCTTGCCGGCCTGCATAGAGGACACCGCCGTCTGAACCTCCTTTAGAGTAATTGGGGCCTCTAGTTGCAAACGTGCGTCCTCTGATAGGGTGGGAAATTGTATACTGTCTAGAAAGGTCTGGAGTTCTTCTGATGTGTACTCAACTCTGGAGGAATACAAATCCCTGTAATAGGCCGCAAAGCATGCGTTTATGTCCCCCGGGTCTGATGGCAACCTCTCCAACCCGTCCTTAATGTTAGCAATGTGTGTAGTATCTGTAGGCTCTCTAGAGAGCCAGGTAAGCATACTGCCCAATCTTTCACCCTGCTCAAATACCCTTTGCGACTGATAAAGTAGCTGCTTGTTTGCTGTGGAGAGTCTGATGAGCTGAACCTCCCTCAGGGCCACAAGCAAGTCATTTCTCCGGGTATCTCCTCCACCCCTGACATATTCAGCCTCTAGCCTCTGGGCAGTGGCCTCAGCCTGGGCAAGCGAAGCCCGGGAAGATGAATGTGCCGACCCTATGGCCGATCTATACTGCTGTCTAATAGAGAATTTGAATTCTTCCCATCTGGCAGGTGTCTCCGTGCCACCAGGGTCAGGATCCCGTAATGGCTGATTCCACCACTGGCTCGACCCACTCATCTGAAATCCAATATCTGGATAAGCGCCACAGGCAGTCGCCCGGGGCTACCCTCATGTGTAGCTTCAGGAGGATAGGTGTGTGGTCTGAGATCCCTCTAGGGAGAACAGAGATATCTTGTACCTTAGCTAAGACAGGGCTGCTGACATAAATGAGGTTGATTCGTGACATAGCCGTGTATGTGGCAGGGCTACAAGTGTAACCCCTTGTCCCTAAGTATTTCCATTTCCAAACGTCTATGAGGCCTAATGTCATTGCCCAACGGGAGAGTGAAGAGTCTATAGCTGGGTCAGGAGACAATCTGTCCATATTGGGGCACAGAACCATATTGAAGTCCCCAACTAAGATCCCAGCGGCAACCGAATGGGACGCCAGTATCTGTGCTATCTTATGGAGGAGTTCAATGGAGGCTGGGGGAGGGTTGTACAATCCCACCAGTATTAAAGGCATGCCATCAACATTTGTGTGGAGAACCACGTATTTACCCTCAGGATCCAGATGCAGGTCCAGGAGTATTAACGGTAGAGATTTACGGATTAAAATACTAACCCCCCTAGCATGAGTGGAGTGGGTGGCATGGTAGTAGTGGCCGACCCAGGGTTTCTTAAGACTAAGGACACTGCCTCCCACCAGGTATGTTTCTTGCAGAATACATATATCAGGGGAATATTGTTTGATGAGCTTAAAAACTAGGGCCCCTTTAATTTTGGAATTCATCCCCCGGACATTCCACAAGATCATTGTCAGGGGGGCCATAAGGGAGGGTATGGGGATATATTGGGGACCTCGGTCCCGCATCTGGATCACCAAAGACAATCCCTGAAGGGGACAACCACCACCAGTGTCCCGTTGGCAGCTGCAAAGGTACCTGTAGCATCTGTGATGCATATAGAAACAACATTCCTTCGTTAGCAAACACATAACTTAAAAAACTAAAAGCAAAAAGAACAAAAAAAAAGGTAAAAAAACATAGACCCCAAACTCCCCCCCCCACCCTGTGCATCCATTCCAACTTGGGTGCACCTGGATCCCCTCAACAAACATGGTCGTGAAAATAAAACAAGTAGGCGAACACCTGGGCACCAAGTGCATAGGAGTGCAGCAGAGGTGCCACCAACGGAGTGGGATAGAAAAACTCAAATGTCTCCTGGCTGAGCCAGGGGCACAAACTTAAACAGCTTGTGTAAAATGTCAGATTATGTAGATAAAAAAACCTGGGGTTGGTAATTAGCTGTCAAGTTCTCCTGGGTTAACAGCATGTCTAGGCTGTGCGAACACAAAGTTGGATGTATTGGTGGGGCTGGTGCAGTATTATCATACCCTGGGCAGTAATACAAAAACGGGGGTATAGGACAGATGGAAGTCTCCTCTGGGTCACAGGGAGAAGCGCCAGTCAAGCATATGTCTGATCAATGTTCCAGGATAGCAGTTACCTATGTCCAGCATCTCACTCCTCCCCTGGGCATGTGCAAAAGGCACTGGGGGTAAGCATAGAGACAACCACCAGCCCCGTAGTGCTAGTATCATTCAAAGTGACAAGCCAGAAACAAAGGGGTAGAACATGTTGCTCGGTGGAGAATTGCCCAGCCTCCAGGAGCAAGGACGAAAAGCAAAGGGTCACAAAACAGGCATTAACTTACGTGGCCCAGACCCCATCCATGGTCGTGGGATCTCTGGATCACCCTCGCAGAGGGTATTCACCCATTGTGCTGCATTCTCAGGTGTGTTAAAGAACCGGACCGTTTCACCATCAGCCACCCTCAAACGTGCCAGGAACATCATACTGTATTTGATGTTACGGGATCTGAGGGATTGTTTGACCGCGTTGAATGATTTCCTCCATTTTTGGGTGTCTGCCGAGAAGTCTGGAAAAAACATGGGGCGGGCAGCCTCAGGGCGGATGGTGTCCATCTTCTGGGCCTCTCAGAAAATGAGATCCCGGTCTCTGAAATTCATCAGTTTAAAGATGAATGTACGCGGCGGTGCTCCTGGCGGTCCGCGGGTAGGAGGCATCCTATGTGCCCTTTCCACAACAAAATGCAAGGAGAATGGCGCTTGGGGGGAACAGAGCGCAAAGGAGGTGTTCGGTGAAGGCCGGGATATTGGGGCCCTCAGTCCCTTCAGGGAGACCTATTATCCGTAGGTTATTGCGCCGGTTAGAATTCCCGGCGTCTTCTGTCTTAGCCTCCAGGTGGATCTGGACAGTGTGCAGGGTAGCCGTGTGGTCGCTCACCATGTCCTCTGTGTCCCCCACGCGGGTCTCGTCCTCATCCACCCGCCGACGGATCTTTTCATAATCCTTCCTCATGAGGCCCATCTCGAGCTACAGGGAGTCAATCTTGCTGGTAAGTGCTGCCTGGTATCCATTAATAGCCTGCATGAGTGCCGAGAAGTTATTGTTTTCAGTGAGGGCTGGATCGGCCTCAAGTTTGTGTCGCCATGTTGGAAGTAGTTTCCACGTCTGCAGCCGCACCTGAGGAACGGACCAGAGATCCCCCATGTTGCAATTTACGAGTTCCCTTTTGCTTTTCCAAGACAGAACCATCTACACAAGCCTGTGGAGGTTAGAGGGGCCTCAGTCAGGTGAGGATGAGGTAGTAGGATGTATACCCCTCCGTTGGTGCAGAGCTCAGCTCATAGGAGTCTGACCCGGTCGCCATCTTGGACACGTCTCCCATACACACAATTTTAGAATCTTTCTACACATTTTAATGTTACATGGTTTGCTGTGCACTTATTGATGTTTATGCCTCACTTAATGTTTTTATTGGGTATTTGGTAGACACGTGAATATCGTGTATCACACATTGATTTACAAGTGTATTGTGTGTATGGAGTGTAAGGGAGAGCGATCCGTTGCAGCATACCAATTTAACCCTGAATTTATAAAGTTATCCCAATTTACATTTATTATTCAGTTCCCTCTTTTTTTCTTTATGGGTTAAAATTATTTATTACATCGGTTGCTTTGATCGCCTCCGTGACCACTCCTCCCTCACATGTATGAAAGCTTTTGTAGGACCACAGCTGATCGTGATCTGGATTAGATGCAATCGGTCAGGTGATTATTGAATTTTATGTGCATAAAAGACAGATTGCGATTGGTGGTCCTGCAGCTATGATTAAGCATCATGAACGGTGCGAAACGCGTCAGTATTCATCTGGACCCATGTCTCTGATTGATGTATGGACTAAGCTTTATTAAATAATGGTATTATTTTGGAGTGCAGCTGTCTTTTTTCCTAATTTTTGCCCTTTGCCGACCCTGCACCCTTCATCTCCTACACACTAGAACGGTGTGAACACAGGTGATACCACCTGGAGTGGTTAATTACCTTGATTTACCATAGCTCACATAGTTGCCAACATTCTCCCAAAAGTTTTAGAGACACTTTTTTTCTGTAGGCAGAGTATTATTTTAATTAGGGGTGGGGCGTCATTTGTAGGCGTAATCTAGCAGGAGTGAAAAAATGGCAGGGCAATGTTCAGAGGTCAGTAGTATGTAGGGCAGTGTACAGAGGTCGGTAGTTTGTAGGACAGTGTACAGAAGTCAGTAGTATGTAGGGCAGTGTACAGAGGTCTGTAGGATGTAGGGCAGTGTGTAGAGGTCTGTAGGATGCCAAGCAGCTTCCAGAGGTCTGTAATATGTGGGCATTAGCAGGGCAGAGGACAGGGGTCAGCAGGGTAGTGCCTGGGCTATCAGAAGGGCAGAGGTCAGGGGGGTCAGGAGGGCACAGTACAGGGATTCAGAAGTTTTTTGTTTTTTTTATTTCTGTTTTGGTATATTTTTGATTTATGATATCATTATTTGTTTGAGTTAACTACTATACTATGAGCTCCATTTTTGTGTGGGGATTTATTGAACATATGTTGGATAATCAGGAATGATTTTTATGTCCTTACTGCACATGGGTGGAGCTCGAGTTGATATTTGCAGTTGATTGATTATACACAAGTTTTGTATTTAATGATTATATATATATATATATATATATATATATATATATATATTAATATATAATATAAACACACACACACACATACTGGTGATAGAAAGTATTCAGACCCCATTAAATTTTTCACTCTTTGTTATATTGTAGCCATTTGCTAAAATCATTTAAGTTCATTTTTTTCCTCATTAATGTACACACAGCACCCCATATTGACAGAAAAACACAGAACTGTTGACATTTTTGCAGATTTATTAAAAAAGAAAAACTGAAATATCACATGGTCCTAAGTATTCAGACCCTTTGCTGTGACACTCATATTTAACTCAGGTGCTGTCCATTTTTTCTGATCATCCTTGAGATGGTTCTACACCTTCATTTGAGTCCAGCTGTGTTTGATTATACTGATTGGACTTGATTAGGAAAGCCACACACCTGCCTATACAGTTCGCAGTGCATGTCAGAGTAAATGAGAATCATGAGGTCAAATGAACTGCCTGAAGAGCTCAGAGACAGAATTGTGGCAAGGCACAGATCTGGCCAAGGTTACAAAAAAATTTCTGCTGCACTTAAAGCGGGGGTCCACCTATCTATCGTTTTTTTTTTTTTGAGTTCATTCACAAACTTTTCTTCTCAGCATTACATATTCACATATTGTGTGTAATATGTCCGCCTGTGTCAGATTTCGTCAGAAAGAATAACTTATATTATTCACTGCAGGCGGTTTCCATCTTCATTGTGGGCTTTTGAAGCCCACAAGCATTTATTTCCTGTATGCGGTGAATGCTGTGCTCCCAGCATTCACCGCTCGTTCCCGCACATGCTCAGTGGCATCCTGGGAAGCCTGGGACTAGCTCCCAGGAGTCTGGGAGAGGCTAGAAACACGCCTACTCCCACGGGAGAAGAACCAGGAAGTGCAAAGAAGAATAGAAAAATAAAAGGTAATTACGGCGATTTAAATTTTTTTAAACGGCATGTCAGCATCTAGGCAAGGAAGAGAATACATACAGATATTGTTCAAAATTTGGGTGGGAACTCCGCTTTAAGGTTCCTAAGAGCACAGTGGCCTCCATAATCCTTAAATGGAAGATGTTTGGGATGACCAGAACCCTAGAACCCTAGAGCTGGCCATCCAGCCAAACTGAGCTATCGGGGGAGAAGAGCCTTGGTGAGAGAGGTAAAGAAGAACCCAAAGATCACTGTGGCTAAGCTCCAGAGATGCAGTCGGGAGATGGGAGAAAGTTGTAGAAAGTCAACCATCACTGCAGCCCTCCACCAGTCGGGGCCTTATGGCAGAGTGGCCCGACGGAAGCCTCACCTCAGTGCAAGACACATGAAAGCCCGCATGGAGTTTTCTAAAAAAACACCTGAAGGATTCCAAGATGATGAGAAATAAGATTCTTTTTGGCCTTAATTCTAAGAGGTATGTGTGGAGAAAACCAGGCACTGCTCATCACCTGTCCAATACAGTCCCAACAGTGAAGCATGGTGGTGGCAGCATCATGCTGTGGGGGTGTTTTTCAGCTGCAGGGACAAGACTACTGGTTGCAATCGAGGGAAAGATGAATGTGGCCAAGTACAGGGATATCCTGGATGAAAACCTTCTCCAGTGTGCTCAGGACCTCAGACTGGGCCGAAGGTTTACCTTCCAACAAGACAATGACCCTAAGCACACAGCTAAAATAATGGAATGGCTTCACAACAACTCCGTGACTGTTCTTGAATGGCCCAGCCAGAGCCCTGACTTAAACCCAATTGAGCATCTCTGGAGAGACCTAAAAATGGCTGTCCACCAACGTTTACCATCCAACCTGACAGAACTGGAGAGGATCTGCAAGGAGGAATGGCAGAGGATCCCCAAATCCAGGTGTGAAAAACTTGTTTCATCTTTCCCAAAGAGACTCATGGCTGTATTAGATCAAAAGGGTGCTTCTACTAAATACTGAGCAAAGGGTCTGAATAATTAGGATCATGTGATATTTCAGTTTTTCTTTTTTAATAAATCTGCAAAATTGTCAACATTTCTGTGTTTTTCTGTCAATATGGGGTGCTGTGTGTACATTAATGAGGAAAAAAATGAACTTAAATGATTTTAGCAAATGGCTGCAATATAACAAAGAGTGAAAAATCTAAGGGGGTCTGAATACTTTTCATCCCCACTGTGTGTGTATGTATGTGTGTGTGTGTATATATATATATATATATATATATGTATGAGTGTTTAGGCTGCATTCCTATGTGGTATTGAGAAAGCACGAACTCTCGTGTGAAACGCATCTACCCATTCTTTCCCTCCCCTGCCTGATCAGTTCTGGTTGTTTTTATGGATTTTGTTCTACAATAAAACGGTTTTCTGCACAGTAGTGAGCGTGCAGCGATCCAATCATTTGTGTACCTATGAGTCTGCAGCAGTGGCAGGGCGTGTACCTCATTCGTTGTGCAGTCTGAGCATTATGGCCTGTTTTGCTTTGCGTCTATCAATTAACTACTTCAGATCCGCGCTATAGCTGAATGACGGCTACAGCGCGGACCTGCTTTGCTGGGAGTACATCTACGTCCTCCTGTGCCCGAGCGGCCTGCGCGCCTCCTGCAGGGCACGCGCGGCGATCTCTGTGATCAGCGAGTCTATGAGACTCACTGGATCACAGATCAGAGTAAGGGGTCGATCCCTTACCACGTGATGCCAATGACAGCTGATCATGTGATGTAAACAGAGCCAGTAATTGGCTATTTTTTATCCTCGAGCTGACAGCATGAGAAGAAAAAAAAGCCAATCACCGGCGACCGTGAGAGGGACATTAGTCCCTCTCACGGAGAGCTGCCGCCAGCTCCTCAGTGCCCACCTGTACCACCTGCCAGTGCCGCCTACCAGTGCCCACCAGTGCCGCCTACCAGTGCCCACCAGTGTCACCCATCAGTGCTCACAGTGTCACCTATCAGTGCCCATAATCAGTGCCTCATTAACAGTGCTGCACATCAGTGCCACCCATCAGTGCCGCCCAACAGGGCCCATCATTGCCATCTTATCAGTGGCCATCAGTGCCGCCTTATCTGTCCCCATCAGTGCCGCCTTATCTGTCCCCATCAGTGCCGCCTTAACTGTGCCTATCAGTGCCCACCAGTGCCACCTCATCAGCGCATATCAATGAAGGAGAAAAAATACCCGTTTGCAAAATTTTATAACAAACTATGAAACATGATTTTTTTTTCAAAATTTTCCATCTTTTTTTGTTTGTTTAGCAAAAAATAAAAATCCCAGCTGTGATTAAATACCACCAAAAGAAAGCACTATTTGTGTGAAAAAATTATAAAAATTTCATTTGGGTACAGTGTTGTATGACCGCACAATTGTCATTCAAAGTGTGTTAGCGCTGAAAGCTGAAAATTGGTCTGGGCAGGAGGGGGGTTTAAGTGCCCAGTAAGCAAGTGGTTAAAGTTCTTGCGGTAAAACAAGAAAGCTTAGACTTCTGTAGTGTATCAATGCTTTACTAAACAGGAAAAACTGCACATACAACTGTAGAATACACAATACAACACAACTCATAGCTTACAAATATATGGCTACAAATATAAGCAAGTACAATATGTACGCCTTAAGTGAACCAAACAGTTACATAACTTAGGGTTTAAGATGTAATGTCCTTCATGGTTACTTGCTCAGTCCAACTCAAAACGTTTCCAGTTCTCGAGCTCCTCACATCCATGTCTTCCTCTTTGTCCTTCCAAAAACACATCTCTTGTCTGAACACTTGTTTCTTTCAAAAGCTTTCCAAGCCCCTCCCACCAACTTCCTGCATACACCAACTTCCTGCATACGAACTTCCTCTGCTCAGCTTCAAAACCTATCCAACTGGTTTATTTACATATCAATGAAGAGGAAGAGCCTCTGTAAACATATGCTCTTAAATAATATATCTAACTCCATATTACTGCAATAAAGTCACTATACAGATGGCCATAGCAAAACATGGCCAAAATACATTACCTGTGAGTGGTGGCTTCCCTCTGAGGGGTTCAGAAGTGCATAGGGCACAACACAGGAGGTCAGGAGGGCACCGTGTATGGTACAGAAGTGGTTTCCTCCATGTGCAGAGTGATGCAGGGAAGCTGCTGTCCTATATCTACCTGTTCTGGTGTGCTGATCTGTTTACACCTGCCTCTGTGAATGGGCCATCTAATCAGGTCCGCCTGAAAAATTGACAGGCAGACCTGATTGGACCCGCCATGTGCAAGAGACTTTAGTGATTGCGAAAGAAAGCAGTGACTGTGAGAAATTGGGTTTAAGACTGCACTACAGAGGGGTACAGACCCCCCTTTGCACAAAGTATAGACCCCTTGCTCAATACAGAGCCCGTGCCAGCCCATATCCTCAGTATAAACCATCCTCAATACAGGCCCCCTCTTAGAACAGACCATTCTTCCCTACCTTAGTACAGACTCAGCTTTCTTCTGGCCCCCCTTCCCCAGCATAGAACTGTACAGATCTTCAGAAGTCTCCCTTTGGGGGGATAGAGAAGAGGGGGAGTTAACAGAGTTGGGCGGGGATGAAGAAAAGGGTGGTGAACAGAGTTGGGGAGATAGAGAAGAGGGGGGTGAACAAAGTTGGGGATGGAGAAGGGGGTGATCAGAGTTGGGGGGATGGAGAAGAGAGGGGGTAAATAGAGTTAGTGAAGGGGGGGATATGATCAGAGCTGGGCTGTTTCGGGCAGTTAGGACATGTGTATTGGTTGTCGAAGCAGAGGCTGCTGGGAGGGAAGACACTGGGACAGTATGGAATACTGATGCAGGGAGCAGGATACTGGGAGCAGGTCACAGGAACAAGGATCAGGTACAGGAGCAAGGAACAGGATCAGAATCAATCAGGAACACTGCTCACAGGAAGAACACTGAAGCACTGAACTTCAGTTAAGGGTGGGATTAAATACCTCCTAGCAGCTAGCATCAGGTGCAGCCTAATTACTCGGATAAGCTGGCTGCTGGGAGACGCCCACGACAACTCCAGCTGGCGACCCAGGTACTGACACAAGTTCTGAGTGTGCCCCCCCTTGAGGATTTGCCTCTGGACGCTCCATTCTGGATGCTCCATTCTGCCTTGAACCCCAAAGCCAAGACTCCAAAGGCCATCTAAAGGCTTAACACCAGAATTTCTGGTCCATACAATTACCCTGATGCCAGGGTGTCCCATAGCAACTGGACCTTCTACATTTGGTTTGCCAGAAACCAGTCCATATCCTAACAGCCCAGCAGGTCTACCCAAGGCATTGGTCACCCAACCAGAGTCCCCTAATGCACCTGGAATCAGAGATACCATCCAGATCAGGGCAAGGCACCGATGGAACTCTGCCCTTTCCCAGAAAACCTCTACTACCAGGGCTGAACTGGTGAATGCAGTTCTCACTTTCAAAGTGTGTATCTGGACTAAACATGGAGGTACAACAATATTAAACCCAACCCTGATACTGAAGACTAGCTGGGCAGTGGGCACAAAACCATCAAAGGAAGGCAGAGGATCATCAGAGGCAGAGTGGGCAACACAGAGGATCGTCAGAGGCAGACTGCGCAACACAGAGGATTGTCAGAGGCAGACTGGGCAACAGCCAGAGGATCGTCAGAGGCAGACTGGGCAACAGCCAGAGGATCATCAGAGGCAGACCTGGCAACAGGCAGATGATCATCAGAGGCAAGCTGGGCATCGAACACCGGACCATCAGAGGCAAGCTGGGCATCGAATACCGGACCATCAGAGGCAAGCTGGGCATCGAATACCGGACCATCAGAGGCAAGCTGGGCATCAGACACCAGACCATCAGGGGCAGGCTGGACTTTAGGAATAAGACCATCAGGGGAAGGCTGGACATCGGGCATCAGACTATCAGGGGAAGGCTGGACATTGGACACTGGACCATCAGAGGCAGGCTGGACATTGGGCACAGGACCATCAGAGGCAGGATGGACATCAGGCACAGGACCATCAGAGGCAGGATGGACATCGGGCACAGGACCATCAGAGGCAGGATGGACATCGGGCACAGGACCATCAGAGGCAGGCTGGACATCGGCAAAGGACCATCAGAGGGAGGCTGGACATCAAGCACTAGACCATCAGAGGGAGGCTGGACATCAAGCACTAGACCATCAGAGGGAGATTGGACACAGGACCATTAAGCTGCGCACCAGGCACAAGACCATCAGGCTGGGCATCTGGCACAGGAGCCTCAGGCTGGGCATCCGGCACAGGAGCCTCAGGCTGGGCATCCGGCACAGGAGCCTCAGGCTGGGCATCCGGCACAGGAGCCCCAGGCTGGGCATCCGGCACAGGAGCCTCAGGCTGGGCATCCGGCACAGGAGCCTCATGTTGGGCATCCGGCACAGGAGCCTCATGTTGGGCATCCAGCACAGGACATTCAGGTTGGGCAATGTTTAGGGAATCAGCGAGGTCAGGCACTGGCAAGCAGAGGGTCAAACTGGAGAGTAAACAGAGAGCCAGTAATGTCAGGCTGGATAGCAGGTGACATATCGTTGGATCGGTTGCTGGAACACAAGCTGGATGCAGAGTGGTTTGGAGAACAGTTTGGGGGCCCCACCTAGCCAGAAGAGGCAGTATATCCAAAAGATGGATGGGACTTCTTATATTGAACAAATGCAATTGCATTAGCGTGAGGCCTGGTTACTGAGAGTCCTAAATATGAAAAGGCAGACCTTTGGCTAAGTCTTTAGTAGACTGGCCAACAGTTGAGGCAGTGAGGCAGTGACAGACAGGTCTACAGCAGGTATTGTTGTGGTAGACTTGACCGGAATAACTGGCATGGTGGCAGGTTTGACCGGAGCAACAGGTATGGTAACAGACTAGACCAGATCAGCAGATGTGGAGGCAGACTGGATCAAATCAGCAGGCATGGAGGCAGACTGGGTCATATCAGCAGGCGTGGAGGCAGACTGGACCAGATCAGAAGTAGTGGAGGCTGACTGGACCAGTTTAGCAGGTGTGGAGGCTGACTGGACCAGATCAGCAGACGTGGAGGTTGACTGGACCAGATCAACAGGCGTGAAGGCTGACTGGACCGTATCAGCAGGCGTGGAGGCAGACTGGACCGTATCAGCAGGCATGGAGGCAGACTGGGTCGTATCAGCAGGCGTGGAGGCAGACTGGACCAGATCAGAAGTAGTGGAGGCTGACTGGACCAGTTTAGCAGGCGTGGAGGCTGACTGGACCAGATCAGCAGGCTTGGAGGTTGACTGGACCAGATCAGCAGGCGTGAAGGCTGACTGGACCAGATCAGCAGGCGTGGAGGTTAACTGGACCAGATCAGCAGGCGTGGAGGGAGACTGGATCAGATCAGCAGGCGTGGAGGCAGACTGGACCAGATCAGCAGGCGTGGAGGCAGACTGGACCAGATCAGCAGGCGTGGAGGCAGACTGGACCAGATCAGCAGGCGTGGAGGCAGACTGGACCAGATCAGCAGGCGTGGAGGCAGACTGGACCAGATCAGCAGGCGTGGAGGCAGACTGGACCAGATCAGCAGGCGTGGAGGCAGACTAGATCAGATCAGCAGGCGTGGAGGCAGACTGGACCAGGTCAGCAGGCGTGGAGGCAGACTGGACCAGGTCAGCAGGCGTGAAGGCAGACTGGACCAGGTCAGCAGGCGTGGAGGCAGACTGGACCTGGTCAGCAGGCTTGGAGGCAGACTGGACCGGATCAGTAGCCGAGGAGGCAGGCTGGAATGGATCAGCAGGTGTGGAGACAGACTGGACCAGATCAGCAGACATGGAGGCAGACTAGACCAGATCAGGAGAGTTGGAGGCAGACTGGACCAGATCAACAAGCATGGAGGCAGGAGAGGATAGTGGCAAAACTGTATGAGTTGATGAAGGAGAAATAGCAGTACTAAGAGATGGTGAAAAAGGAGAAACCGTTACAGAGAAGGATTTCTGAGGGGTTACCAAGGGCAGCAGAACCAAACTGGACAGTAAACAGAGAACCAGCAATGTCAGGCTGGATAGCAGGTGACATATCATTGGATGGGTTGCTGGGACACAGGCTGGATGCAGAATGGTTTGGAGAAAAGGTTGGGGGCCCCACCTGGCCAAAGGAGGCAGTCTATGCAAAGGATGGATGGGACTTCTTAGATAAGTTTGATCAAATGTAATTGTAGTAGCGTGAGGCCTGGTTACTGAGAGTACTGAATATGAAAAGGCAGAGGTCAGGAGTAGACTGGCTAACAGTTGAGGCAGTGACAGGCAGGTCTACAGCAGGTATTGTGGTAGACTTGACCGGAGTAACTGGCATGGTGGCAGGTTTGATTGGAGCAACAGGCATGGTAACAGACTAGACCACATCAGCAGGCGTGGAGGCAGACTGGATCAAATCAGCAGGTGTGGAGGCAGACTGGACTGTATCAGCAGGTGGGGAGGCAGGCTGGACCGTATCAGCAGGCATGGAGGCTGACTGGACCATATCAGTAGGCTTGGAGGCTGACTGGACCAGATCAGCAGTCGTGGAGGCAGACTGGACCTGGTCAGCAGGCTTGGAGGCAGACTGGAGCGGATCAGCTTCAGAAGAGGCAGGCTGGAATGGATCAGCAGGTGTGGAGACAGACTGGACCAGATCAACTAGCATGGAGGCAGGAGAGGATATTGGCAAAGCTGTATGAGTTGATGAAGGAGTACTAGCAGTACTAAGACAGTGAAAAAGGAGAAATCGTTGCAGAGAAGGATTTTTGAGGGTTACCAAGGGCAGTGGGAGTAGAGGGAGTCTTCACTGGATTAAATGCAGGGAATGTGCAGCTACTGTAGTGGTAGACTGATACACAGTTGGAAGCAAAGTATACTGAACTGCAACTGTGGTGAGAGGGGGATCTTTGAGCAAACTGGTGTCTAGAAGCAGAACTGGATTAGTGCATATTAGCTGAGGCTGAGTAGGATATATCTGACCAGGCTTGGAGCAGGGGTTGAGCAAAACTCAATTTACAATTCCCTTGTCTGACTAGAGAATGTACTGCATTGATACAATCCAGCAGAGTCTCTCATGGATATTCTAAATGTTAAAAAAGGAAGACCAAGTCAACTCTGCACAAACTTGAACTAGAAGCCAGACGGATGCATTCCAACTGCTACCCTGCTCCTTTAATATTTAGGAGCAATATGCCCCGTGTCATAAGCAGTGCATAATACAAAACCTCATCTGAGTGCATCTTGTAGGGGTTAGCAAATGCTGAGACCAGATACATCCTAATTCCCAGTTGCAGCCTGGGAATACTTCAGTGTTATGTAAGGGATACCAAATGCAGGTATCCAGCAAGGATGATCAGATCCTAGACATGTGCAGAACGGAAAAAAACTGTTTTGCTTTGTATAGATTACTAATGTTACTAATGTTACTAATTTTGTTTCGTTATGGAATTAGTTTAGTTTGGTTTCGGAATTAGTTTAGTTTTGTTTTCATAAAATTTAATTTTCGTTAAAATTTGTTTCATTTATTAATGTTCTAACAAATTCCAACTTTTCAGAACGATTAGAATTCGGATAGGTCAAAAAACGATCGACCGATCCGAATTCTGTGGGAAGAAATAGCTGGTTATTAACCATGAGTCATCATCTGTCACTGACAGATGAATGTAAAGTTAAAGTGGTTGTAAACTCTCCAACTCAACTTCATCATATTGCAATCCCCATTAATAAACCTTTTGATTGCTGCCTTTAAAAGTCTCCTTACTTGTTTTATCCTCTTGCAATCCGTCCCGTAATGTTTGAGGTCACCGGCGCATGCGCTCCCCATCCTTTGAATAATGGCAGGCTCTGTGTGCCGTTAGTCTCCCCAGTGATAGCATGCCGTGTCCGTGATTTCCGGTGTATGCAGCCCAGCTGTGAAGACTCGCAAGACTTGGCATTCATTCACAGCTTCCTGGTTCTTCCCTTGTGACCATGTGATGTCACACGGGGAGTAAACCAGGGCACCATAGAGACTCCAATAGCAGCAATCTTCTGCAGCTTGCAGCCTGACATAAGGGCCAGTTCACACCGTAGAAACGCAGTCCGGATGCACTCCAGATGCTTTTTTGCATGCGCGTTTTTGATGTGTTCCAGTGCGTTTTTGATGCAGTCCAGTGCATTTTTCCCCTTTTTTTTCCCTTAACCTTAAATAAGAACATGGGTGTTTCATTGCGTTTTTGGTGCGTTTAGGTGCATTCCCGTGAGTTTTTTATGCTTTTTACAGCGTTCCAGTACAGTCCAGTGCAGGAAAAATGCAACATGTTCTACTTTTTTTTCTGTAACTGGAACGCACTGGAACTGCAAGCACTGGTGTGAACTATGCCATTGAAAACCATATAACCTACTTTCTATGCGTTTTGATGCAGAAAAAAAAATGCACTGGACTGCATGTGGTGTGAACTGGCCCTTAAGCCGCAAAACAAAGCAAATATAGCTCACAGAAAATTTTAGTATTCATTTACATCTATCAGAAATTAATCAACTTAGTTATTTTTGTTATTTTTTTACACACGATCGGGCATGCGTGAGATTACAGTGGGGAAACAAGTAAGGTCGGAAATGATGTCAAAAGCAGAGTCAGAAAACAGTACTCAAGATGGAGCCGCCTTATCTCTGAAGAATTTTTTTTTTTTTTATCTTCTAAAATAAAATAATAAGTAAGAACTGATTATGCATATAGTATACTGTGTAATGATTGTAAATACATTTTTAAAACTAAGTAGATGAAAAGCACGATGGAGAATGTAAAAAAAAAACGTGTTCCCCCCCCAGTCCATACCAGGCCCTAATTGTTCTGAAAAGTTGGAATTCATTAGAAAAATAATTTTAACGGATTTTAACAAAATTCGTTACTATTCATTACTATTTAATTTGGAGATTCATATAGATCCGAATCTCCAAATAACCAAGATTCGTCCGAATTTGTCTTTGGACCGAAACGAATTACACATGTCTAGGCTGTACCTTAAAGTTGTTTTAAAGCCTAAACATTTTTTACCTAAATTCATTCCTTGCATTAAGATAAAACCTGTTTAGGCATCAGCATCCCCCTCACCACCCCTTTTACTTACCTGAGCCCTCATTCAATCAAGTGCTGTGCACATCTGCAGCTTTTCTCTCCCCACAAGCACCAGTAAAGCATAAACAATGTAAAATGAGAAAATAAATGATAGTGCTGCAACCCAAAAGAGAACCTAACTATGTACAAATGGAGGGAGCACATATGAGCAGGGCAAGGTCAGGACCGAGACAGGAAACAAGGGGAGCAAAGCAGAGTACAGAGCACTGGATGCAATGAGCAGGGTACTGAGAGCAGGTTACAGGAACAGGGCACAGGATCAGGTACAGGAACAAGACGCAGGATCAGGCAGGGGTACGTCTCACAGGAAGAACACTGAAGCACTGAACTTCAGTTAAAGTGTAACTCCACTTTTGTAGAAAAAAAAATCCCCCTCTGGGTAATCTATGTACAGTGCAAGGATTTTAACCACTTCAATACCAGGCACTTACTTCCCTTCCTGCCCAGGACAATTTTTAGCTTTCAGCGCTGTCACACTTTGAATGACAATTGCGCGGTCATGCAACACTGTACCCAAACTAAATTTTTATCAATTTCTTCCCACAAATAGAGCTTTCTTTTGGTGCTATTTGATCACCTCTGCAGTTTTTATTTTTTGCTAAACAAACTAAAAAAGACCGAAATTTTTGAAAAAAAAAAAGTTTTTTTTTTTTAGTTTCTTTCATAAAATTTTGTTTTCCCCTTCACTGACGGGCACTGATGAGGCGGCACTGATGCATTGGCACTGATAAAGTGGCACTGATGGGCACAGATGAGGCAGCACTGATATGTAGAATTGATGGGCACTGATAGGCGGCACTGATACGCAGCACTGATGGGCACCAATAGGCGGCACTGATATGCGGCACTGATAGATGGCACTGACAGGTGGCACTGATGGGCAGCACTGATGATTAGGTACTGAGAAGTACTGACAGGTGTTACTGCTGGGCAGTGATTGGCACTGTGGTGGGCAGTGATTGGCACTGTGATTGGCACTGTGGTGGGCACTGGCACACTTTATTGTTGTGGCACTTCTGGGTACTGATTGGCAGGTGATCATTACATTTGAGGGGTCTGTGCTGATAATCAATGCGCTGATTATCAGCACGGACCCCCCCTCTGACAGGGAGAGCCGCCGATCGGCTCTCCCTGTCAGCGTGAACTGAAGAATGCCGTTTACCGGCACTTCCTGGTTCACGCAATGATCAGCTGTGATTGGTCACAGCTGATCACATGGTAAGAAGCCTCTGACAGAGGCTTCTTATCACGATCGGAGATGCGGGGTGTCAGACTGACACGCCGCACTCCTGATCGCTGCAATGTACGCCCCCACGGGCGCGCGCCAGCATGTTATCCTGCTGGACGTCATATGACGCCCAGTCAGGATAACAGAACCACTTCCCGGCCGTCAATCTACTATAGGCCAGGCTGGAAGTGGTTAACAAACTCTGTTGCAGATTCCTACCTTTTGTTACTCTGAAGAAATCCCTGTTTGTTTCTCTGTGCCTCTGTTCTTATTGGGTCTGATGGGAGTGGTTTCATAATTATCCATAAGCTGTGTAGCTGCAGAGCTCTAATTAGGAAATCTGCTGGGCCTGCATCTCTTTAGACATGTTCCTACTAGGAGTATCTCACCAAAAATGACATTTTTGTTGCAGGAGATGCCTATAATCTGACTTGTATCGTAGGGGCAGCCTTTTGGGAAAATTGTTGAGCCAATCATACAAGCAGGAATTTATGTTTCTTGGGGTGGTCAGTACACATTTTGTGTACAGAACAACTCCAGGTAGCCATATGCCATTGCATTTTTACAAAATTAGAATTAGAAATTTTCAATAACATTCAATTACAATATGACTTGTGTCTCAATTGTATATGCTATATTATTTTTTCTTTTTTTGCTATTTTTTTTTCCCCACGAAAGTAGAGTTAAGCTGGATACACACTATACAACTTTTGTTGTTAGATTTCCTTTAGAATTACTATCGACTATGTAGTGCTAGGGCCTGCCTGATTGCATACAAATTGAAAGGGTTTGAGAAAATTATGACTCGTGTGATTGACATGTAGTTGTCATCAATCTTTTTGTAGTGAAGAAGTACAGAAAACCTCTATTGTGGGATTTTTAAGGCAACAAAAAGAATGAAAAAAAAATATTTATAGATAAATTTCATAGAAAAAGTTCATTGGGAATTCCAACACATTACATTTCCATATTAAAAACATTGTATATTAGAAAAGGTGATACTGTCCGCTAAAAAATTCGGGGATCTCCAGGACAACTGGTGGTAACGAAAAGAAGTGGTTCATCCATATTTTTAATATAGAAATATAATGTGTTGGAAATCCCAATTACCTTTTTCTATGAAATTTGTCTATAAATATTTTGTAAAATAAATTAATTTTTTAATATAACATTTTTTCATTTTTTTTTTGTTGCCTTAAAAATCCCACAATAGAAGTTTTCTATACAAATTGAAAGTGTTTAGGTTTGACCTTTTTATATTTTATGGTTTTGGTAAATCTAAAGGAAAAAATCTGCAGAAAATTGTACAGTGTGTGTATCCAGCTTTACCCTTTAAGGACAAGATTAAATACCTCCCAGCAGCCAGCTTATCTGAGTAATTAGGCTGCACCTGATGCTGGCTGCTGGGAGGTATTTAATCTTGGTAGACACTTGCTGGTGGCCACCAGAACTGCGCCCTACAACACAGGGAACAACATTGTCACCAGCAGGTGACCCAGGTACTAATACAAGTCCTGACACTTTAAACTTTGGTGTATACTATACACAAAAGGTTAAAAGCACTGTCTGCTTGAAATCACTAAATAAATGTACTCATATTTTAACCAGGGGTCCTGATCATCTACTTAGGTGCTGTGGCTAGAGTGATCCCTGTCTGTCTGGTGGAAATTATGTGAAAAAAAATTCTAATTATACCAGGGGCATTTTGTTCTTCTAGAAGTACTTGTGCTTCAGAAATACTGGATGGGAGTTAGAGTTGGTCCAGAGCATATTGATTAGGGACTAACTGGAAGCATTGGCACTTCATTTACCACACTGATTTTTTGTGGAATATACAGTGTTATAATGAGGGCTACATATTGTGAGGTGCAATGATTTGATTTTCTCATAATTGGTAGTAACTATACATTGAATTGAGGGCTTTACTTAGGATTTACTGTAAGATATTTTTCAAAATTATGTTACAATTTTAGGGTACTAAGGTTTGCTTTGGTTGGAGCTGTATAAATGATTCATATTATCATGGATAATTTTTATATTGTGATATTAACATGATGTACTCCTTCTGTGCAGTGTCCTGGAAGTCAATCCCAGATGACAAAAGATTTTTTCAAGTTCAATGCATCTAAAGGAAGAAGCAAAACATATATTAATGTGAGAGAGATCTCCCAAAGATTCACACTTCCACCTGGGGACTACATGCTTATTCCTACAACATTTGAGCCACATCAAGAGGCAGATTTTTGTCTTAGGGTCTTCTCAGAGAAGAAATCGGAAATAACGTACGTTTATTATACAATCGTCGTTGTTTTTTTGTTTTTTGTTTTTTGCAGTAAAGCTCAAGCTTCACAAAGTAACATGTTCCAAAAATAGAACTTAAAGTGGTTGTAAACCTCAGTCATGGAATCTGAGCAAAGCACATATGTCTGTAGTGTTTACTTATCTCTCTCCAAAGCTCTAAGTGTCATTTCTCTCTGGTGCTTCGTTCCTCTGTTATCAGCATGGATCAGAGCTCAGAACGGAGCTTGTCTATTCACAACACAGTTCTTCTGCTGTGTGGAGGAGGGTTTGTTCATTTCCTCCAATCAGCTCTCACGCACTATAACTGCAGGCTCTCGGCCCCCTCCTCTGTGCTCCTGAAAGATGAAGAACACCTCCTCCAGTGGGCTTTGATGATCCTGTGTCCTCTGAATTCCCCCCCAGCTTCCCCTCACTCAGGGGCTTGCGAAGCCTGTGTCGGCTTCTCCTCCAGCGGAGGGGAGGGGGGGGGGGAGTGAACTGGTTGACAGGATAGAGAACAGAGAGGAGGGTTGAGTGCAGTGAGGACTTCTCATGTTCAGCTACACCTGCATGAACACAGGTATGCTACACATGCCTCTGTGTTATTTCAAAAGAGGAGACATGGTAAAGAGCATATTAACCTGTTTACTGTGTCTGTTCTCTGAAATGAACATAGTGCTATGTGTAAAGCATACCTGTGTTCAGTACATAGCAGCTCTGCAGAGGAGAGGGAAACTAACAACTCTCTCTCTCATCTAAAGTGAAATTTGAAATGTGAAATGTTTAGAACCCTGATATTTCCCCAGAGTCTCCTTTATTCGGTTGCCGACCGTATACTGTACATATACGGTGACAAGGCGGTTCTCTTGTGCAGAATTGCCTACCTGTGATTGAACACAGCGGGAGCAGTTCCGCCAGAAGACGTTTGGAAGAGAAGCAGAATGGGGGTCTACCTATGTACATTACAAGACAGATCGCCGTTCTGCAAGAAGGGAAGGCATGGATCTCTGCCTTCCATAGTACAAGCACCTCCCTCACCCCCAGTACTCCTATACAGTCCCATTGTCCCATCCCCTGATTTTCTGTACAGACCCATCACCCCAATCTACTTCTATACAGTCCCATCATTCCCCTCCCCTGTACTCCTATACAGTCCCACCATCCCCATCCCCCGATTTCCTTACAGTACCATCATCCTCATCCACTGTACTCCTATACAGTCCCATCATCCATATCCTCTGTCCTCCTATACCAGGGATATGCAATTAGCGGACCTCCAGCTGCGGCAAAACTACGAGTCCCATCATGCCTCTGCCTCTGGGTGTCATGCTTGTGGCTGTCAGTGTTGCAATGCCTCATGGGACTTGTAGTTCTGCAACAGTTGGAGGTCCGCTAATTTCATATTCCAGTCCTATACAGTCCTATCATCCCCATTCCCTGTACTCCTATACAGTCCCATCATCCCCATCCTCTGTACTCATATACAGTCCCATCATCCCCATCCTCTGTACTCCTATACAATCCCATCATCCCCTCATTCTCTGTACTCCTATACAGTCCCATTATCCTCGTCCCTTGTACTCCTATACAGTCCCATCATCCCATCCCATGATTTCCTGTGCAGTCCCATCATCCCCAACCTCTGTACTCCTATAAAGTCCCAACATCCCTATCCTTTGTATTCCTGTACAGTCCCATCATCCCCATCCCCTGTACTCCTATACAGTCCCATCATCCCATCCCCTGATTTCCTGTACAGTCCCATCATCCCCATCCTCTGTACTCCTATACAGTTCCATCATCCCCATCCTCTGTACTCCTATACAGTCTCATCATCCCCTCATCCTCTGTACTCCTATACAGTCCCATTATCCTCGTCCCTTGCACTCCTATACAGTCCCATCATCCCCATCCCATCCCATGATTTCCTGTGCCCATCCCCATCCTCTGTACTCCTATACAGTCTCATCATCCCATCATCCTCTGTACTCCTATACAGTCTCATTATCGTTGTCCCTTGTACTCCTATACAGTCCCATCATCCCCATCCCATCCCATGATTTCATGTGCCCATCCCCATCCTCTGTGCTCCTATACAGTCCCATCATCCCTATCTTTTGTATACCTATACAGTCCCATTATCCCCATCCCCTGTACTCCTATACCATCCAATCATCCGCATCCCCTGATTTCCTGTACAGTCCCATTATCCCTATCCTCCATACTCCTATACAGTCCCATCATCCCTATCCCCTGTACTCCTATACAGTCCCATCTTCTGTACTCCTATACAGTCCCATCATCCCCATCCCCTGATTTCCTGTAGAGTCTCATCATCCCCACACCTCTGTACTCCTACACAGTCCCATTATCCTCATCCCTTGTACTCCTATACAGTCCCATCATCCCCACCCCATCCCATGATTTCCTGTGCCCATCCCCATCCTCTGTGCTCCTATACAGTCCCATCATCCCTATCTTTTGTATTCCTATACAGTCCCATTATCCCCATCCCCCGTACTCCTATACCATCCAATCATCCCCATCCCCTGATTTCCTGTACAGTCCTATTATCCCTATCCTCCATACTCCTATACAGTCCCATCATCCCTATCTTTTGTATTCCTATACAGTCCCATTATCCTCATCCCCGTACTCCTATACCATCCAATCATCCCCATCCCCTGATTTCCTGTACAGTCCCATTATCCCTATGCTCCGTACTCCTATACAGTCCCATCATCCCTATCCCCTGTACTCCTATACAGTCCCATCATCCCCATCTTCTGTACTCCTATACAGTCCCATCTTCTGTACTCCTATACAGTCCCATCATCCCCATACCCTGATTTCCTGTGCAGTCCCATCATCCCCATCCTCCGTACCCCTATACATTCCCATCATCCCCAACTTCTGTACTCCTATACAGTCCCATCATCCCCATCCCATGATTTCCTGTACAGTGTCATCATCCTCTTTCTCTGTACTCCTATACAGTCCCATCCCCTGCACTCCTAGCAGTGTGAAACTAGTAAGTATATGTACACCAGCCCCATCCTTTGTACTCCTATACAGTCCCATCATCCCCATCCCATGTACTCCTATAAAGTCCCATCATCCCTATCCTCTGTACTCGTATACAGTCCCATCATCCCCATCCCCTGATTTCCTGTACAGTGCCATCATCCCCTTTCTCTGTACTCCTATACAGCCCCATCCCCTGTACTCTTAGCAGTGTGAAACTAGTAAGTATATGTACACCAGCCCCATCCTTTGTACTCCTATACAGTCCCATCATCCCCATCCCATGTAATCCTATACAGTCCCATCATCCCCATCTTCTGTGCTCCTATACAGTCCCATCATCCCCATCCTCTGTATTTCTATACAATCTCATCATCCCCTCATCCTCTGTACTCCTATACAGTCCCATCATCCCATCCCCTGAGTTCCTGTACAGTCCCATCATCCCCATCCTCCATACTCCTATACAGTCCCATCATCCCCATCCCATGTACTCCTATAAAGTCCCATCATCCCTATCCTCTGTACTCGTATACAGTCCCATCATCCCCATCCCCTGATTTCCTGTACAGTGCCATCACCCCCTTTCTCTGTACTCCTATACAGCCCCATCCCCTGTACTCTTAGCAGTGTGAAACTAGTAAGTATATGTACACCAGCCCCATCCTTTGTACTCCTATACAGTCCCATCATCCCCATCCCATGTAATCCTATACAGTCCCATCATCCCCATCTTCTGTGCTCCTATACAGTCCCATCATCCCCATCCTCTGTATTTCTATACAATCTCATCATCCCCTCATCCTCTGTACTCCTATACAGTCCCATCATCCCATCCCCTGAGTTCCTGTACAGTCCCATCATCCCCATCCTCCATACTCCTATACAGTCCCATCATCCCCATCTTCTGTACTCCTATACA